>NW_009732314.1:0-10495 GCF_000703405.1 Apaloderma vittatum | reverse complement strand
GAGAGGAGAGGAGAGGAGAGGAGAGGAGGCTGTCTCTTTGATGTCACCATGGGTTTGTGGTCACAGCCTCAGGAAGCTCAAAGGTTTAATGAGAGAAAAAAAGAAGTTTTCAGGACCGGATATTTCAAGAAAGAAAAGAATGATTATAGAGCGTTTGGTTTGTGCATTTTTTTTTAAATACAAGAGTAATGTTATTAGTGGAGGCTAATATATTTTGGCAAACCACTATTTATTTACACAGAATGGGAATGAAATCCCATTCCCCTTATCAAAGTAGAAAAAATATGCGTGGCATTTTTCTGGCTCAGAAATCCCATTCTGATGAGTTCTGTGACAAAAAAAGTCTCATCTCTGTTCTTTCACGGCCAGCCTGCCACGGCTGTACTGACTTACTGCTGCCAGTGCCCTCACTGAACAAATCTAAGGGATCATCTCTTACTTCTGTAGCCAAAAGTTCCCATGACCTGCATTCAGGACATGAGATGAAGATAGTCTTCTTGGCTGAAGAGCTAACACAGTGCCCACCTACACAATAAAAGGAACCTTAATTTTTATTTCAGCTAGGGCATCTGAGAATAAAATGTATTTAGGCAAGTTACAGAGAGAATTATATTTTTAATTAAAAAATATATTTTTTGCTGGCTTATATATTTTTTTCTCAAAGAAGATATTTTTTTGTTCATATATTGATTTTGACTGCGTTTTCCCATTCTCCTTTAGTGAAGTTTGAGGTGAACTGTCTGGTTATATCCTTGAGGGAGGGAAACAAAAGAGGAGAAATACAGAAAGACCTGAAAGCCTTGACCTTTTCAATCTTCCAAAGGACCTTTTCAATCTGTTTTTGACATAATCCTCTGCTGTGAAAACCATCTGAAGCTATGGGATTTTTTTCTAATGGTAAAATTAAAAGTAGATTTCAGAACTTCAAAAATTCTCATGATACTGAAGTGAACTGCCACCCTCCAAGCATCCTTTGTGCCTTGCACAGCCAGGTGCTTCAATCTGCCCTTGAGTCATAGCTCATCTGGTGGCCAGCAGTTATCCCCCTCATCCTCATGCATACTTCAGCTTATGTTTAGCAGGTCTGCCCCAAAGATAAGCAGCCTCGGAAGAGGATTGACGAGAGGAGGTAGTGGATCTCTCTGTGTGGGAAGTACAGTGTGTGTGGGGGAAAGAACCTATCTTGGAGCCCTTGGAGGCAGGACATGTGCAGATGTGCAGCAGGATCCAGAAGCTGAGGACACTCCTGGGTCCAGTTCTCTAGGTGGAGACATGGTGAAAAACACACCCTTGCACCTTGGGCTTGATGTGAAGGCACCCAGTGTCCCACCTGTGAACCTCCTACTCACGAGGAATCACGAATCATAGAATCATAGAATGGCCTAGGCTGGAAGGGACCTTAGAGATCATCTAGTCCAACCTCCCTGTCATGGGCAGGGAAGCCTCTTAGCTAGATCAGGCAACACATGGGGAGCAAACAGGAATCGAACCTGTGACCTCAGTGTTTTCAACACCACGCTCAACTGACTGAACTAACTGGCCCCCTAATCAGCCCTGAATGATTTCTCAGGAGCAGCAGTGATCCAGAAAGGCAAAAAGCACATACATAGAAGGTTTTCTAAGTTTAAAAAAGAAATTACTCTCTCAGCATTGGTGTAGTTATAGGGATTGCACACGGATGTGCTTGTGTTTGGGTTTGGGTATTCTTGGCCTAAGGATACCAGAATCCCCATTCGTTGGTACATGCGAGGTTCTCTGTACTCCCTGAAGTGTCCTAATACATCGAAAAGGGCCTTAAGGAGCTGGTGTTTTGTTTCCTGGGGTAAAAACCTAAAATTTGCACAAGACTCTATTATATCTCTGGATTAATCTCAGTCATGTCAGTGATCCTGGCAGGCGAATAACTGGCCCTTTTCCAATTTCTCCTGTACTGCTTGATATAGGATTGATCAGCTTTCAGTCAAAGCCAATATTGTTATAAATAAATCTGGAAGCAAATTGAGTTTACATTCAGTCTCTTTGTGTATAATGCAGTTTTCATTGATGCAATAAGTTTGCAGAATGAATTTCTTCTGAGAGTCTTTATTATATTTGTTAACAAGAGCAAGGCTATTCCGCTGGAGCATTTCTACCACAGTATTTTAAATACAAAGACATTTTAATCTCTCAGTTGCTCTCTTTAAACTTAATGGCTTAAAAAACATGACATGACATGGACAGTTGCAAACATTAAGAATTTATAATTTGTTCAAAAATGCTCGTATCCTTCCTGAATCCACCCTTGTTTTGCCTGTAGGTCTGGGAAAAATACCTTTTTTTTTTTCTTTCTACAATGTCTGCAGCCTCTTGCATTACCCTGTCACTTCCAGAAAATAGGATTTCTCACCTACAGATGGTGAGGAGAGAGGAGGATAGCCGTGAACATTAGGTTGAAATTACTTGTCAAGTTTGATCAATTCATAGAAAGACAAAAATCCCTTTTGAAAAGGCACAGTTGATTTTTGAAGATTAGTAGTGGGGCCCTCGCAGCTCCATTGTTTGGGTAAATTATACAAGGGTGCAGTTTATTACCTAAATGAAAGATACATTTGCATATAGATGGTACATAAATTATTTCATTCTGCACTGGACGGTGCAACAAACCACCTCTCTCCTATACACACATGCACGCAAATGCACACACACATTCACCTACCTGGGACTTATGACACAGGGGGTGGATCTCTGTGTTTTCTTTTTCCTTTTATTGCCTTGTAAGTATTATTATTCGACAAAGCACTAGGGAAGGAGTACATGAATCTATTAAAGGTAACAAAGCTCCATTGTGACCTGAAACTCAGGAAAGCAGAGAAATAAATCTTTCATAAAGTGGAATAGCTGGTCACTAGCTCTTCAAACAAAAGTCGATCTCGAAACGAACCTGGATCTGAATCCTGCTGCTCTTGTGGTGACTTTTGTTGCAGCAATTTCTTCCTACGATTTAGTCCTGTCATGATGCATTAATTACCATCTGTGCATCTCTGTTTAATGGGAACATTAAGAGACAATACCTGTTTTGTTCTTCCCTCCTGGCTTAGTATTTGTAGGAGACAACGGTGCGTGTGCCAGAAAACTGCTCCTGATCTACTGCATGTTTTATGGTCCACTGATGCAGACTGCTAACAGTTGGCTGTCTGTGACATGAGAAAAATATGTATTTGACAAACAATTCTGGCTTCCTGCTCTGATTTGCACCCAGGTTTCCTTCAGAGCTGTGGTTTACACAGCCCTGCACCATGCAATGTCCTCGTCATGCCCGAACTGTTGGTCAATTTTGCTTGGGTGCCCCAGAGTCAGAGGTGGCTCAGCGTCACCACAAGCAGCTGCCCCCCAAGCTGGATTTTGGTTCTGCTGTGCCTGTGTTGCTCACAGATGCAAGCAAGCTCTTCCCTTTGCCTTGTGTCTCTCCCAGGGTGGTGGGATATCTCATCCCCAGGGAATATCCGTGTATGAGCTATATGGGCAGCCACGTAACTGGGCATCTCATGAAAACGAATGTCCCAGGGTAATCTGGATCTGCCAGGTGGCTTTCAGGAGGAGACGTGACCAAGCTGAAGACAGGGTGCTCTCAGCAGTGCCTGCAACAGAGGACAGGCTGCATCATGTGTGTAGTCCCAGGGGACAGTGTAGGGCCTGGGAAAGGGTCATGAGGCTGCAGAAGTGTCCTGGAAATGTCCAGCTGGAGCTCTCAGTCCAACTCATGCACAAGCCGTATGTCTAAGCTATCAGCTGGAATAAAAAAGTGTGGTCTCCAACACCTACAGCTCAGGGAAAACCAATTTTTTTTCTGTGTGAGAAATATCCCCATTCCTCATCTTGAGCTGTATGGAAATCCACCTGAAATGTTATGAAGGCTTTCTCTGACCCACTTTGTTTTCTGATCATGTGCGAGCAGCCTCAGGAAAAATAAACCAACTCTTGCTTCTAGTGGTTTTCTCCTTTGTCCATTAACATTTCATTTTCCTAAGATTAAGGGGAAAAACTTGAAGGCCCAAACAACATCATGTTTCTGAACACTTTGCAGCAGCAGAAAGAAACAAAATGAAACAACTCCTTAAATTATTGCATTTTCAAAAAGAATCATCATCTCATCGTACAGACGGTGTGCACCAGGCCTTCATTAGCATCCTGGTCTATTTTTAGCCCCCGTTCTTGCTGCACATAATATCTGGCTGTATTATAGGAAGTACAATACTGCCTTCCTCAGACATCATTTCGGTCCACAAAAGATGCTTTCCCTCTTCCTCCCTTTGGCTTTAAGGCACAACTGCCTTCTCTGCAAACTAGTGACTGATCTGCAGCCACCAGTGTATATGTTGATGGGAAAGTGAAGGAAAATCACCTGTCAAATCTCCCTCCTCCATCATCAGCTCTTTTTTTATCTCTTTTTTGTGTGTGTGTGTGAAGGAAATTGTTAATCCTGAAAAAGGTGGAGTCTTTTGCTTTAGACCTTGTTGAAACAGAGTTTAGGATTGAGCTGGCAGGCTAGAGAAAACAGGGACAACAGAAAATAAATTCTCCTTTTGCAACTGAACTGGAGACCAATGCTAACCCCCAGCCCAGGATGTTCTTTTGTTTTGCTAACTGGCAATTCCCCAGGGAATTTTAGGATGTGTCAGGAATGGAGTCACAAGGCACCCTTCCTTTCTCACTTACAATGCTCAGAGTATGTTTCACTCTGGTTTTCCTGGAGATTTGAGCCCCCAACAAAGAGGGGAGGTTGATGTAAGCAATGTAACAACTTTATCCCTTTCCTCCCAAAATCAGAGGGGATGACACCCATGTTTCATGTCCAAAGGGAAAAGCTGGTTCTTGTAGTACCTTCAGGTCCACTTTCTTTTGAACATACAGCAGAGAATTTCAGATGCCTCCACTCTGGATCAGATACAGCTTGCTTTCACTGTTTTGCTGAATTATTTAACAGAAGCTCGCTGTCCCTTACAGCTGGATTCCAGAGGAATGAATGGTAAAGAGACAACAACTTGATGAAAGTCAACAGGTCAGCTGAAGGTACCCTGCTCTGAGAAGAAGGTTGATGTTGCTCAAATAATAATGAATATTCATCTTGCGCATCTGGTCAGTTTTGATAACTCAGCTCTTTTCAAGGCAATTTCTATCAAGCTTCATGAATGCCTGAAACGGATTTTGGCAATAAGAAAACAAAGAAAAAGATTGATGTTAAAAGGAATTGACAGGCAATAGGGTTAGAGATCCTGCCCAATTCTGATCTTGCAAATAACCAAACTAAGATTAGAGAATTAATCTGTGAAAGTCCTTGACAACTTATGGAGTAACACTAAAGTATATTCCCTGTTAATCATCCAGAAGAAAAAAAACAAATAAAATCAAAAATCAACCCCCAAAGCCAGCAAAAAATGAAGAGCAACCTCTTATTTTTTCCATTTAGTGAAAAGACCGAAAGATAAGAAAATACACAAAATCCCTTTCTTTGTTTCTCCACCTGACCAGCTTTAGGTTAGACAGAGGACCAAAGCTTTGATTCCTACACGGGTTTTCAAACTCCCACCACCAAACACAGGTGGTTCTGAATCCAGCTCGTGAGGGCAACTGGGGACAGCCCAAGCTGGGAGTACTGGGACCTGTGCTTTGCCTTTGGTGACAGTGACACTTCTCAAAGAGGTTGTGACTGTAAAAGGTTAGAGGTGGGCAGTAACAAATTGTAAGGCAAGCTTTAGCAAGAAGTGCACTTTGGCAATTGTTCTTTTCTTCTTAATATTTCATTTCTAGCCTCTCATGATGCACTACCCTCTCCAGAAAAGTAGCCCTCCAATGAAAGCTTGTGATACAAGCCAAGAATGTCAAATAGGATTTAATGGTGTTTTTCATGGCAGACACTGTGAAATGTTTTACAGATACCAATAGAAGGGTTTATTGCTGCTCTTTCAGGTAATACATCATCATAAGAATTTCTAGAAAATTATGTCTATTGGTCCAGATTAAGAAATTCTCTCTGAGATATCACATACTAAAGTAGATCACTTCATACAATGTAATATATTAAGTCCATGTTAATTATTTAAGGGGAACAGTGAAATCTGAGCATGAACAAATACAAGTGTATGTCAAAAAATATGGATGAAAACACTGCTTAGTATTTGTACACTAAATGAATAACCTATTCTTATGCCAATTTCTTTACTTAAATTCCAGTCTGGCATGCCTCACCCAGGCTCAGCCACATTATCCTTGCTTATCTTTGAATCTATGCATAGTCCTTCCCTGTCCGTTGAAATGCTTAAGTGTATGCGAATATGTTCTGACTGGAGTCCTAGGAAAAGATTATTATGCATTGGTCCTTAAATGAAGGAGCTGCTCTAAGAGTTCGCCATCAAAAGGATCCCAAGTAGCACAGCCTTGTACTGCTGATCCGAAAAGGAACAGTTGAGTTTCTCAAAGGATAAATTTTCTTGAGGCATTAGCGGAGTGACACTGCTTGAATTTTAAAAGAAAAAAAATGGACTTTTGAAGACTCTGTCATTGATGCTCACAGATGGACACACCTCAGCATCTCACAGGTTAAGCTAGTCATTTGGCTCAATTGACCTGAACTGTAATTAAATAACGGAGTACTCATGTTCCAGAAACCCTTCTTCTCCATAGTCCTCTGCTGAGCTTCAGGGATGCCAACCTTGCCAGCCCAGGCCCAAGCACTCCTTAGTGCACTCCTTGGTGTGTCTTTCTAACTAACTGAAACTGGAAGCCTGTCTCATAGTCTCTTGCTGATTTTCTGCTTGCAGCGTGCTTTGCAATGCCTTACGCTAGTTTACCTTAGGGTTAAACACGTCTATCCTGGGAAATGATGCTGTTATGACATGTGGCATCTAACACAAGGCTGGAGAGGTAGTCAGGATCCTCTAACCCTTTGGGAATATGAAGTCTTGTGAAATTTGTGTTGACATAACATAGAGGTGGTTTGGGTTCACTTTTTCAACTGGAAAGATTTCTACATACAAGAATTAAAGTGAGGGCATTTAAGCACTGCAGGGGGATGAGATTGCTACCTATGGAGGAATAAGGGTGGTTTTGTTGGGTGTTTGAGCTGGAGGCAGGGAAGGAGACTGCTCTGGGGTGGGATGATGAGGAGACAGACAGCTCTTTTGCTGTGGTGGCGGTGACCTCCATGATGGTGTTTGAACTGGAGCTGCAGCCTGAAGGCTGTGGTCCAAGGGACTGGGGACCATGCATCACCATGACCACAATCAAATCTCCCCCAGACGAAGTGACTTGAATGTGTTCATCACCACTGGACAAGAAGAGAGCTATAAGTCATATGCATTTTAGTGACAATGAAAATGTTTATGAGCATCACCACTGTTATTTCTGTCTTTCCATAGAGGACCTGAAATGAAGTATTTGTGTAGCTGAAGAGTCTCCTGATCACAGTCTAGTGTGGGAGCTAGCCAAACTCAGCCTCTAACTACACAGTCCTTTTCCAACACACTCCCACTTGACAACAAGTAAGTCCCCAAGCCAGCTTGGTTAGTGCTTCTCTGGTCAGAGACAACTGCCGTGGAGTCTTTTAACAGGCAGTTATACTTTGAAAGGTCACTCTGTGAAAATGGTGCCGTGAGGCTCCATGTTTATTGACTCTCTCCCCTTGACAATTTACTCAGTATACATGTAATGAATAAATGCTGCGCTTGGCTGCTGCCCAGCCCAATGGATCTGAAAGCCAGCCTTTGCCAGCATTCTGTCAGGGCATTACCACCAAAACTAAAGGCTGCTCCAGAAAAACTTCTTGACCAGTAGCCTAGAAATGTCTTTTTCCTATCACATTTGCATTTGGACACTTCACTGTAATCCTTGTAATCAGCATTGCCCATTTCTTTTTCCTTACTCCACTACTCCTTGCATCTGAGCTAGATTTTGGTGCTCTTTTGTCTCACTGTTATTCTTCATCTGCAGCATAGCTCCAGACTTAGCTGTGATGGTTCAGACCTGTCTCTACAACTGGCTGTTGTGTCTGCCTATGGCAATCAGGAGAGGAAAATGGGGGGTTTTGTGTTAGGTAGTGTATCAGCTTTGTAGATTGCTGTAATCTGCAGGGTTGGTTTAGCTCCAGGATGGGCAGCTGACCCACCATGGGCTGAGCAAGTGACTTAAAGTGGGGAGACTGCCATATCAAAATGTCTTCTGATGCTTGTGCTGGGTAACCCGCAGTTGGATCATGTACCTCTCAGCAATGCAATGTGAATGCAACTGCTTTACAGATCTAGGGCTGGAAGGTATCCCTCTGACACAATTGAATGGTGTAGATGAGGTTTCTACAGCGAGCCAGTGTCTGGGGAGTATCATCAGTTTTGGAGATGAGCTACACTGTGCCTACACAGAAAAACAATGATGTCAGGAACTGAGAGCACAAAATGTGGCCATTTGACCTGATAGCCATTGAGTCTAAATAGGAAGTGCAATACTGCTGCGCAGGGAAACTTCACCAGTCACGAAAAGGTTTTCACTGAAGTTGCAGTTTAAGTGAATACGAATGCATTTTGCAGGAAGAAATCCTGCTTCTCCATGGATGGGAGGATCTCTGAAGTTAAGGCTTATATTCAAAGACTTCTCAGTATTTGGGTCTGAGCTGTTTGGAATTTCTCTCTATGCACAGCGATGGGCCCCTCAGGACAGACATCCTCATGGTACTTCTGTGGTGACCTCAGTGGCCTGGACACCTTCATGGCCAGTGACTCAGCTCTGGTTCCTCCAGGTTTCCAGCTGAGAGAGGAAGAGCAATCAGTAGTCATGGGTGAAATGCAATCCAACACAGACAATATGATTAAGTGCCTGCCCTCAATACACTAATGACATATTTCATGTGGAAATATTTTTTCAACATGACTTCTTGGTGTATACACAACCACCAGGCAACACATGTCAGTCCTGCATAACAGGCTATAGGGCCGGTTAGTTTGCCATAACCCACAGCCTGGCTGTCAACATCAGCCAGTACAGACATACACTGCTGGAGGGCCCAGGTTTAATCTCTGCCAGTTTTCAACACAGGAGTTATCATATGCAATCACTCTGCAACAGCAACAACAATTTACAGGCTGTCAGGAGTGCAGCCAGTTTTCCTCAGACCTGGGGCTGTTCCTGTATTCTGACAATCCAGTAATGGAACTGTGTGGAGGCTTACCGAGGGGAGACTGGGTAAACCTCCTTGGCAGCTCTCACAATGGTCACACTGTTTGGTGGATATTTATTCTCTTCTTTGCAGTCTCCATTAAGAAATTCTTTGCAAAAAGTCTAGAAGTGACAGAGCAGGGTCTGTGATGTGTCAAAGTTCAACCCCCTCTGCCTACTGGAAATTCTTGTCCAAGGACGTGTGTCACAGGCAAATGTTGCCCAGAGGCAACAGCAATATATTTCTGCTTCACTCGGGACCCTCCTAGCTAATATTTTGGGGTTTTTTTAGTGTAGCATTTCTCTGAGTAATCAGGGTAGCTCTGAGAGTCGTTCTTCTGGATATTTTCTTCCACATCTCTATGAGCCAAAAGAACAGGCATCACCTGATGCTTGTTCTGAGTGACGATCCTTTTCAGTATCAGTTGCTACTTTTAAAGGTGTTATCAGCCCTAAAAGGCCTCACTGTGTTACTACTTTATCTTAGTGTATTATATGATTATTCACTTATATTACTGTACTTCCCAGAGATCTGTCTGTGGATCAGGACCCTACTGTGGAATGTGTGATAGCAACTAGCCATGTTTTATAGCTTACTGTCATCATCAGAAGCCGAAGAGAAACCCATATCCCGAAATAGTAGACATCTGATGGAGATAGGCATGGGTCTTATGTTTCTATGCAAGATCCTGTTTTACTTCTCAAAGCTAAAATGGGGACTCACATCAATTTTGACTGCTGTTACACTAAATAGTGCTAGAACTGGTGGCATCCAGTTCTGTGGTCCAGCCATTTGCCACAGTTCCTTAGGAGAGACCCAAACTGAACCCTGTGGGTCTAACTAGTGTTCCTGCTGTGAAAGGCAGAGGCAAAGACATCGGGCATGCCTGCATTCCTCCCATGCACACACACAAGTCTCTCAGAGCCTCAGTGGATCCTTGCTGTTGCATGCCCTAAAACCACCTTGGCCTAAAAGTCAGTATTAGTAGATTTTTAGAGAACAGCCTTAAAGTCATCAGAGGCTTCAAGCTAGCTGCCTGACAGCTGTTATTTTCAGAAATTGAAGGCAAGACTGTAACATGAAGAAAATGTCTACAAAAGTTATGCTCGCAACTCTGGATTCGTCCTGAAGAGGTAGGAGAGGTAGTACTCTCCCCACAGTCTGCTGGCCAGGCAGTCCAGTCTGAAAACAAAGATCCCTTCCAAACTCGTTGCATACATGACAGTGTGGTTGACACACCAGAAGGCTGTGCAGCCATTCAAAGAGACCTAGACAGTCTGGAAGGCTGGGCCGGGAGAAATCTCATGAAGTTCA
>NW_009732313.1:10474-12156 GCF_000703405.1 Apaloderma vittatum | reverse complement strand
AGGACAGGGTTGGCCTTCTGAGCTGCATGAAAGCACTGCCGGCTCATGTTGAACTTCCCGTCTATCAACATTGCCAAGTCCTTCCCTTCAGGGCTACTCTCAACTCGCTCTATGCCGTTTATATTTGTGCCTGGGAATGGCCTGACCCAGGTGCAGGACCTTGCACTTCGACTTGTTGAAGCTCATGCAGTTCGCACTGGCCCATTTCTCAAGCCTATCAAGGTCCCTCTGGATGGCATCTCTTCCCTCAAGCAAGTCCACAGCACCACACAGCTTGGTGTCGTCAGCAAATTTCCGGAGGGTGCAGACAATGCCATTATCCATGTTACTCACAAAGATTTTGAACAGCACTGGACCCAGAACAGACCCCTGAGGGACTCCGCTTGTCACCGGTCTCCACGTGGACACTGAGCCGTTGACCACAACTCTTTGAGTGCGACCTTCCAGCCAGTTCTTTACCCAGTGAATGGTCTGTCCATCAAATCCATTTTAGAGACAAGGATGTCATGTGGGACAGTGTCAAATGCCTTGCACAAGTCCAGGTAAATTACATCAGTCGCTTTTCCCATGTCAACCAGTGCTGAAGCTTTGTCATAAGCCACTATCTTAGTCAGGCAAATTTGCCTTTAGTGAAGCCATGTTGGCTGTCTCCAACCACTTTCATGTGCCTTAGTACAGCTACCAGGAGGATCTGTTCCATGATTTTACCTGGCACAGAGGTAAAGCCGACTGATCTGTAGTTCTCTGGGTTATCTTAGCTTCGTTTTTTAAAGATGGGGGTTATGTTTCTCCTTTTCCAATCTGTGGGAACTTCTCTAGACTGCCACGACTTCTCAAATATGATGGCTAGTGGCCTAGGAACTTCAGCTGCCAGGTCCTTCAGGACCCGTGGATGTATCTCATCAGGTCCCATGGACCTGAGAACCTTCAGGTTCTCTAGATGTCCCCAGACCTGTTCTGCTCCTACCCTGGGTGGTTCTTCACTCTCCCAGACCCAGCCAACACCCTCTGTGACTTAAGTGGTGTGGCTCAAGTGGTTACCTGTGAAGATTGAGGCAAAAAGTTGTTGAATACTTCAGCCTTCTCCATGTCCTCAGTAACCAGGTCAACTGTATCCTTCCAGAGAGGCCCCACATTCTCTCTCATTTTAGTTTTTTCTCTTAAATACCTGTAAAATATTTTTCTGTTATTTCTAATATCTGTGGCCAGATTCGACTTCATCAGGGCCTTAGTTTTTCTAACCTGGTCTCTGATTACACAAGCAATTTCCTTGTAATCACCCCGGGTTACCAGTCCCTGCTTCCACACTTTGTGTGTTCCCCTTTTGTGTTTGATTTTAGCCAGGAAATCCTTGTTTATCCATTTAGGTCTCCTGGGTTTTTCTGCCAATTTTCTTCCTTTTGGTGATGCAGTGCCTTTGAGCTTGAAGGAGATGATCCTTGAAAGTCAACCAGGTTTCCTGGGCTCTCAGTCACTCCAAGGTTTTGTTCCAAGGTTTTGTTCCATGGTACACTACCAAGGAGGCTCCTGAAGAGGTGAAAGTCAGCTCTTCTGAAGTCAGGGGTTTCAAGCTTGCTGAGCTTCACCTTCTTAGCTGTCCTTAGGATCTAAAACTCCACCATCTCATGGTCACTTCAGCTTAGGCTGCTAATGAGCTTAACACTACTCACCAGCCTTTCCCT
>NW_009732313.1:0-10453 GCF_000703405.1 Apaloderma vittatum | reverse complement strand
CTACTGGTGAGAATGAGGTCTAGCATGGCACCTCTCCTCATTGATTTCTCTGTCACTTGGAGGAGGAAGTTATCATCAATTCATTCCAGGAATCTCCTTGATTGCCTGTGCCCTGCTGTGTTGTTACTCCAACTGATGTCGGGGTGGTTAAAGTCCACCATGAGGACCAGGGCTTGTGAACGAGCAGCTATTTCTATTGTCTATGAAGGGCCTCATCCACTTGGTCCTCCTGGTCAGGTGGTCTGTAGCAGACCCTCACTGTAATGTCTCTGACCCTTCCTTTCACCCTGGCCCACAGGCATTCAGTCTTTTCATCATCACTTGCCAGGTGGAGCTCCATGCATTCCAGCTCTTCATTGATACAGAGGGCAACACCCCCTTCTCGTTTCCCTTGCCTGTCATTTCTGAACAGTTTATGCTCTTCTAGTCCAACACACCAATCGCAGGAGTCATCCCACCATGTGTCTGTGATGCCAATCAAGTCATAGCACTGCAGACTCACAAGCATCTCCAGCTCCTCTTGTTTGTTGCCCAAGCTGTGAGCATTCATATAAAGGCATTTGAGTTGGGCCCCTGATGAAGTAGCTCGAGGCCCCAATGAAGTACTTCGAGCCCCCAATGAAGTATAGTTGTACTTCTGCTGTGCTAGTGGTTCTGCTTCTGATGTTGCTATGCTTGTCCCTGTGTCATCTACATTTGATCCAGCTACCATCCCTTTGCCCTTCCCCATTCCTATCTAGTTTAAAGAATGCTCTATGAGGCCAGTCAGCTCATGACCCAGGATCCTTTTTCCCCTTTGAGTCATCCGAACCCCATCTGGTTTTAGTAGACCAGGTGCCGTGTAGATCTCCACATGGTTAAAAACCCTAAAGCTAGACCATTGGCACAACCTTTTTAGCCAAGTATCAATCTGTTGCAATTTCTTGAACCTTCCAGTATTCTTTCTTGTAATTGAAGGAATGGAGGCAAACACAACCCGCCCACCTGATCCTTCTAGGATCCACCCCAGTGCCCTACAGTCCCTTTTGATTGCTTCTGGTCGTGTCTCCACTATCTCATCATTACCAATCTCCATAACCAGAAGTGGGTAATAATCAGAGGGCTTTACCAGACCTGGAAGCTTCTTAATATCCTTAACCCGGGCCCCAGGAAGGCAGTAGACTTCCCTGTGGGTTGGATCCAGGCGGCAATAGGGCCCTCTGCTGCCCTCAGAAGCGAATGTCCCACAACAATTACCCTCCTTTTCTTCTTGGTTGGAGAAGTCCTAGTGCATGCGGCTGACTGACTCACCCTAATCAGCCCCATGGATGAACCTCCCTCTGTCTTTCCCTTTGCCTGGCTGTCATGTTCTAGAGGCTCATACTTGTTCTGCAAGGGCAAGCGGGCAGGTGAGGGAGGCTGGGAGGGGATTTTTCTGCCTTTCCTGGCAGGCACCTGTTTCCACTCCCCCCCATGCTTTAGGTTCCCTTTTTCTGCCTGATAGGCAGAGGGGAGGGGAATTTCTGCTTCTTGTGGAGCTTGCTGCCTGCGATTCAGAAAGTGGCTCCGCCAATTTCTCTCTCTTTCTCACTCCTTGATGCTCGTCAAGTGCCAGGCTCTGGCACTTTCTGCCGCCAGAGGCCTGAACACCCTCGTGTTTGTGTGGGGCCTCTGTCAGGGTGCCCACAGTTTTTCTAGAAACAGCCTTTAGCCGGGTAGTAACCATGGCTGGATCTGCACAAGCAACTGACACCTTGCGACTTCGGGGTCATTTGGGATGAGCGCACTTGGCCTCTGACCACTTAGAAGGATTGCGCTTGCCTTGTGCATAGGCAGAGGCTCAGCACCCTGCTCAATGAGCTGCAGCACCCACCAGGGCACACACAAATGATGGTTGTGCTCAGTGGGCAGCAACGACCAGTCGCTGCCCTCCCAGAGGCTTCTTATGCCTGTGGCCTGTTCAACAGCCACCAAAGGGACAGTTCTCAGCACCCTCAAGAGCTTTTCCTGGCTCAAAAAAACAAAACAAAAAAAAAAAACCAAAGAGTTTTTTTTTAAATTCTTGTGTGGAATACAGTTTGGAAAGATTTGTACAAGCTTCCGTGTATTCCAGGATTTATTTATTTGAGTTTTAGATTGTACACTGGAATTCACTACTGGAACCTTCTGAAGTTCCATATCTTATTTCTCAGACCAACAGGATAGAAAAATATGTCAAAAAAACCAGTAAATATGAGACTAGATCTTGAAGGCCTTATTTACTTTTGAAGGTTTTTTTACTTTAAACCTAAGCCCTTTTCAACCTTCCTTCAGGGAACAGTAGGAATATTGCAGAAGTAATATCCAGGAATTTACCCGAGCACACAGTGGCTGGGGAAGACAGGAGAAAAAGTAATGATAACATTAAATTACACTAAACAAGAGTTTTTCAATAGAGGAGGGAGAAAAGCATTTCAAGGTAAAAGTTGGAATGATCCAGAACAGAATGAACATTCCCACACCTGAAAAAGAAAAATAAAAAAGGTTTTTTCTAACCTTTTAACATTTCCATACATCCAGAAAAGATACATCATGATGACCCAATAGTAAATAATGGGTGAATTTTATTTATTTGCTCATCCTTCTTTCTAGAAAATCTTACTGCACAGCCATCCCAAGTGAACCATCACAAGTCTCTCCAACCTTTGTGTGTGCATGAATGACTGCAAAAGTAAGAAACATTTGAAAAAGGTTAAAAAGGCCACAGAGTTTAAGATGTAGAACAATTCGTGACAGGCAGAGCATACTTCAGTGAGAATATGTACTGATTTAAGCTAAACAGAACCAATTCTACTCAGTGATTTTACTTTTCAGCTCAGTCTCTTCTAAAACGCTGCGCTTTCTAAAGTTAACAGCATGTTTTTGCAGACAGTGTCTGTTCCTAGAAGTGCTAATGCCTGATGTACATAGCTACTAGTAAGGACTGGTATGAGGAAGTTCTTGCTTACACTTGCTCCTATAAAAACTAGGGCCACTGCCAAATCTTGTGTAACACATTGAGGGTGCCAGGAAGTCAAAGGTTGCACATCTAGGGAGTAATAGACAGGACAGGTAACCAACCTCATTGCCAAGCCAATAAAAAATTCTCTATTAGCAGTATTTTAGTCATCTTTGCATATTTCATTTGCACTCATGTAAATCACAAAATATCTGACACTGAAGAAGAGGCTTGTCTATTTCACAGGAAATTTGTAATATACCAAATTTTTTTTGAAACCTTCGTGTTGATCTTTTTGACCTGTCTGAAATTAAATACAGTCATAAAAAAGGTTGGAATTACAAATGTCAGTAGTGAAATGCATGTTTGTAAATTATAAGTAAGAAAACATTACAATTCAAAAATCATTAGATTTTTGTGATGTTTTGACCTTGGTACATTCCAGAAAACTATAATTCAGCATTTAGAATATTTCCCTATGAGTCATTTTAAAACACATTTATAGTGTTTTTTCAAAAAATCTCTATATGTCCTTATGTCAAAGGCACACACTCCAACCAGTGTGAATACTGCAGTTTTTCTAGTCCAGATACAAAGGAAGACTGGCAAACACAGTCTCTGATTTTACAGACTACTATTATTGCAATTTATTTTTTCTATACCACTGCCTGCAAAGCCATACAAGCTATAGCATGCCAAGACAAAGGAAAAATTACTGTCCCAGCACCAAAGAGCTAACGTGGTAAAGCGAAGGGTTTCTTGTGAAAATTACTGTGTTCTTATAAAACTGAGTGTTGCAGTCAATTTCCAATACAGTCTTTCCATTTCCCTGCCATAAGCTCACTAATCACGCTCTCCCTAAAAATCACATATGGTGTCTTCTTTCACCTCATAAAAAACTAACCATTCATTCCTTTGACACCGGATCATCAGGAACTAGAGATGGTTACTAAAATTGCAAAAAGTATATTCCTAACCTTCCAAAAAAACAGTCATGTCTGGATATGAGAACATTTAAAACATGACAGTTATCAAGTCTCTTTCCCAAAACACAAAACTTGAGATTGTAATACATTCCATCCTATGACTTTAAAACCATATCAAAATATCGGAGAGCTATCATAATAGACTGTTTCAAAAGTGCTGAGGTTCTTAAAGATGAAGAAAGTTTCCACATAAGGGTTCAAAAAAAAAACCAAAAGATGTACACCAACATGCATCATTTTTGTGGAATAGAGACTCCAAAGTAGTTTTCAAAGGCTCTCTAAATATGTCTCCTACTTTAAGCACCAGATTTTAATTCTGCCCCTAGAGTTCATACCACTTTCCATTTAAATCAGAATTAGCCTACTTCGGAAAAAACAGGCAAAAGTCTCCAACAAGGCACTATTTTTAGGTAGGCTTCATTTTGCCAGATTTGAACTTCAGTTCATAGTCACCATTTTCCTCAAACAATATGTCAGAGGTGACACCCTTGCAGACTTCAGGACCTGCTTTTCTTCTCAGTTACGACAGTATGAATCATAAATATCTCCACTGACCTCATTGAAATTGCAAGAGTAAAGGACTGGAGAACTGAGTTCTTGGCATCTGCTCACAATAGCCTTTATTAGACTCTGTGTGTGTGTAAAAGAGACCAAATTGTTCATAAGGATAGAAGCAGAACAAGTACGGAAGCATTCCAAGTGATGCACATGCAGCCATTCCTCATTCTGCAAACAATTGTCACAGAGTGAGTCATAAATTTTGACAAAAACTGGTTTAAATTTAAATACTGTATACTGAAATCAAAACTGAAGAGATCTAGCTGCTACTAAATAAATATTAATTTAACAATATGCATGGACTAGCTGCTCTAACTAAAAGATTTCTCGTCAAAGGCCAATATGTAGGGTATGGAAGAGAAACTTTAAGGGGATGTATCTTCATCAGTGACACAGAGATGGGTCGAGTGCACCTTCAGCAAATTTGCAGACACCAAGCTGAGTAGTGAAGTTCATATGCCTGAGGGATGGGCCCCCATGAATCTTATGAACTTCAACAAGGTCAAGTGAAAGGTTGTGCATGTGGATCGAGGCAGTTCTCGGTATTTATACAGGCTAGGGGACTAGTGGACTGAAAACAGTTCTGCAGAGGAGTTGGAAATTCTGGTGGATTAAAAGCTGAACATGAGCGAACAGTGCGTGCTCGCAGCCCAGAAGGCCAATCACATCCTGGGCTTCCCCAAAAGAAGCATGGCCAGCAGGTCGAGGGAGGTAATTCTGCCCCTCTGCTCTGGTGAGACATCACCTGGAGTACTGTGTCCAGCTCCGAGGCTCCAGCATAAGAAAGACACAGGCCTGTTGGAGACAGTCCACAGAAGGGTCACAAAAATTATCAGAGGCGTGGAACACCTCTCCTACAAAGAAAGGCTGAGAGAGTTGAGGTTGTTCAGCCTGGAGAACAGAAGGCTCTGGGGTCACTTTATTACAGCCTTCCAGTACTTAAAAGGGGGCCACAAGAAAGATAGGCATAACCTTTTTAGCAGGGCCTGTTGTGATAGGACAGGGGGTAATGGTAAATTCAGACCATATGTATGAACACATTTTTTACAGTAAGGTTGGTGAGACACTGGAATAGGTTGTCCAGAAAGATTATAGATCCCCTATCCCAGGAAACATTCAAGGCCAGGCTGGGTGATGCTCTGAGCAACCTGGTCTAGCTAAAGATGTCCCTGCTCACTGTAGGGGGTTGAACTAGACAATCTTTAAAGGTCCTGTCCAACCAAAAACATTTTATGATTCTATGACAAAGGGAAAAGAATGATGATGATTGATGATGATTACTGTTACTATTATTATTGGTAGAGAAACTTAGTAATAAATACTCCAAATTACTAGTAAAGTACTGTCCCTCTTTACTGACATTTTACTGTCACACAAATGACAGTAAAAGCAATACAATGGTTCCATAGATACCTTTGCCCACCAGTATCTTCCTCAGTCCTATTTTTCAAATAAACCTATATTTTCAATTATCCTCTTTTATCACTCCAATTTAGATCCTCAAGTAAAGGAAGGCCCGTTATTGTCTAGTAATAAAGATATTTTCAGGATAATTTGTGCTCTGAGAGCTATGCAAACATGGGTTTTGGTGCAATTGCAACACCCACGAAAACCCCTTTATTTCTCCCTTTACAGAAATTATTTGCAGAGCTGCCATTGACTGATACTCTGTTGCTAATTCTATTAGTGATACATGGGAAGATATATGACAGTCAGCTCTCCGTAACTCCGTTGTTAACAAGATTAAAGTAGAAAAAAACCCTAAAAATCACACACAAAAAAAAGATTGCATAGCTTCAGAAAAGTAATCTCTTGAACTGAAGTGCCAGATTTGCATGCACTTTACAAAACAGAGGACCAGCATCCTTTCAAACACTGGAAAGGTCTAAAAAGTACACCTGCGTGCTTGAAAATTCAGGTTTCTCTGCTTCTTCTGCAACAGGTAAAATCTTCATGTGTTTTACTGCAAAACACATGGTCCGTACATATATCTGTCACCTGCTTTTTTAAAAGTACACATTAAACTTCATAACATGCTAGTAACACTGAAAGATATATTTGGAAATCATGAAAGTAAACCCAAACCAAACGAAAACACCTTTGTAACTGTAACCTCTTAAACATTACTTTAAAAAAAAAAACAAACATTTAACCCTGCCATCAAGAATTCAATTAGGATATTTCACAGTTAATGGCTTTTTATTTTCCAGTTCAGCCATCCATAAAATGGAAACATCTCTGTGATTACTGAACCATTTTTAATTGGGCTTTACCTTATAACAAAGCAGAAGGCCCACAGAGCAACAAATGAATTTCAAAGTTTATTGTTTCATCCAGCTTTAAAACGAAAACATTGTCATGAACTGAGCAGGACCAGTGAACAGGTAAACATTTTCCTGTGCCACAGAATGGCTCGGAACACTCTGTGATGGGCATGCCCATCACATAATGGGACAAAGTACAGTAGTCAGTGTTGTCTGGCAATACTGCTTGCCTTGAATGAGAGAGGAAGCTGAGAAGAGAAGCCACAACAGAAAAAGTAACTCCCTGAAGGCAAGACCAGAAACACCTTATATCCGACAGCTTTTCTGATAGGTGGGAGCAAGTGGCTGAGATTTCTTGGTTAACTGATGCCTGCTCATGGTCTGATGGGGAATACTGTTTGAAACAATATTATCTCTCAAAGCATTACTTGTCCTCACAAAGTTCCCAAATTCCTGTCTTTTAAGAGTTCACACCATGGCTTCTCAAAGTTTCCTATAGTGATGGTGATATCCTTTATCCATAGACAGTAAAAGCAGGAAAGATCAAGAACAAGTCATGTACCAAAGTTTGCCAGTGCATCCTCTCAGCAAGAGTAGATGCCTATCCAGAAGAAAAATATCAGAATCCGTGAGTCCATACCCAGAATATAATCTACATTGGGCTGCATTTGACCCTGATCATTGCCTCTGGCACTGATCCTGACCTGGACTTGCAGATGCGCATCCCACCTCCTTTTCAGTGAGAACCCTCCTCCCATCTGCCTTGTTACCATTCTCACCTCCCAGCTCACCTTCTCTTATGGAGCAGATGGCCCTTGCTGCACCCTGGCAGAAACAAGGTGAGTGAAATTGAGTACATGATAAGCACTAAGATTAGTTTGTACAGACTAAAAAGGACAGACATAGTGACCAATGGGGAAGCAGTCTGATGTCTTAGTTTGCACTTACAAACACCCTCAAAAGACAGATCTGGGAACCTTAGTCTACCTCAGGGATAAAAGGAAAGCAGTAGTAGATTTTTCTGGATCTTAGTAAGGCTTTTGATAGTGTCCCTCACAACATCTTTCTGGACAAGTTGTCCAACTGTGAGACAGTAACTTCACAGTGCACTGGGTGAAGAACTGGCTGAAGGGCAGAGTTCAAAGTACTGTAGTGAATGAGGCTACCTCTGGCTGGTGACTGGTCACCACTTATGTTCATGAGGGCTCAATCCTAGGGCCAGCTGAGGAGATGGGAATGATCACTTCCCTGCTCCTGCTGACAACACCATTCCTGATCCAGGCCAGGATGCCGTCGGCCTTCTTGGCCACCTGGGCACACTGCTGGCTCATGTTCAGCCAGCTGTCCATCAACACCCCCCCAGTCCCTCTCAGCCTGGCAGCTCTCCAGCCACTCCTCCTCAAGCCTGTAGCGCTGCTGGTGGTTGTTGTGGCTGAAGTGCAGGACCTGACATTTGGCCTTACTGAAACTCATGGAACTGGCCTTGGCCCAGTGATCCAGCCTACATAGATCCTGCTGCAGAGCCTCGCTATCCTCAAGCAGATCGACATTTCCACCCAGCTTAGTGTCATCTGCAGACTTACTAAGGGTGTATTCTGTCCCCTCATCCAAATCATTGACGACAGTGTTAAACAGGAGTGGCCCCAGTACTGAGCCCTGGGGGACACCATTCATGACTAGCCGCCAACTGGATTTGATTTGGTTGACCACAACTCTTTGGACTTGGCTATCTAGCCATTTTTTCCCAATCCATTTCTCTAGGAGAATGCTGTGGGCAACAGTGTTGAATGCCTTACAAAAGTCCAGGTAGGTAACATCCACAGCCTTTCCTTCACCCAATCAGGGGGTCATCCTGTCATAGAAGGAGATCAGGTTTGTTAAACAGGACCTGCCCTTCATAAACTCATGCTAACTGGGTCTGATCACTTGGTTATCCTTCATATGTTGAATAATGGAATACAGGATTCTCTCCTCCATCAGCTTTCTTGGAACTGAAGTCGTCCTTCCATCCCTTCTTGTAGATGAGTGTTATATTGGCTGACTTCTAGTTGGCTGGGACCTTCCCAGTCTGCTAGGGCTGCTGATAAATGATGGGCAGTCGTTTGGTGAAAACCCCTGACAGCTCTCTCAGTACTTTAGGATGTACCCCAATTGACCCCATAGATTTGTGGACATTGATGTGGAGCAGCAGGTCCCTGACCATCTCCTCCTCGATTGTGGGGGGGGCCATTTTGCTCCTGGCCCTCATCTCTTGGCTTGAGGGGCTGGCTTCCCTCAGTACAGGTGTTTCTATTGTTAAAGACTGAGGCAAAGAAGGCATTAAGCACCTCAGCCCTGTCTTCATCATTTGTGAGTATATATCCTCCTGAGTCTAGCAAGGGATGGAGGCTCTCCTTGGTCTTTCTTCTGTAATTAATATATTTGGAGAAGTTTTTCCTGCTGTCCTTTACCTTCAAAGCCAAACATATAATGACCCATCTGTCAAAAGAGGTGACTATTCCCCTCTATTAAGTGATGGTGCAGCCTCACCTTGAATACTGTGTGCAAATTGAGCCCCACAGTTCAAGAAGGATGTTAATAAAGGTCCTTGAATGCACCCAGAGAAGGACAACAAAGCTGGTGAAAAGGCTGGAAGACCTGTCTTGTGAGGAGCAGCTGAGGACACTGGGTTTATCTAGTTTGGAGAAAAGGAGGCTGAGGCATGACCTCATCGCTCTGTACAGCTCCCTGTGGAGAGGGCATGCAGAGGAATGTGCTGAGCTCTTCTCCCCGGAATCCGAGGACAGGATGAGGGAGAATGAACCAAAGCTTTGCCAGGGGATGTTTAGACTAGGTTTAAACTGGACATTGGGAAGCATTTCTTTGCCAAAAGATGGTCAAACGCAGGAACAGGCTTCCTAGAGAGGTGGTCAATGCCCCAGGAAATATTTGGACAATGCCCATATATCATGAGTTTGAGTCTGATTTTTTTTTTGTAAAAGTGGGGGTAGACTCCTGTGAAGCTTTGAGAGCCTTCCCCACACCCAGGTAGGAGTTAGACCTGCCTCTGGCCAGGACTGGGCCAATCAGCTCCTCTTCCATCAAGGTATTTAAGAGGTAATCCCATTGTTCTATCTCTCTCTTTTGGCTTTGTCTAGTTTTGAGTTGTCCTGTCTTTACTGTTGGGGAATTTTCCTGCTGAGGGGAAGGTGAGAGGAGAACAAAGGAACATCTCAGTGAGAAGAAAGAGAGGGAGAAGCGTCACAGAAGAGAAGGAGAGGGAGAAAGCTGCAGGAGCAGGACCTTTTTCTGAAACTCTGTGGTTGAGATGGAAGGAAGATGACTGTCTGTCAGTCAGGGGTGGGAGGGGTGAGAGCAGCAAGAATGTTCAGGATGCTTTGGTACATGCAGAGCCCTATGCTAGAGGGGAGAGAGACCAAGCATCACCAGGGGAAGTGCCCAAAGCGATCTGTGGCTGTGAGGGACTCTCAAAGAGGAAGAGGATTGCTCGCTGTGAGGTGGACACCCTGCAGCATGAAGGAGAGACTGTGAGGAGCCCTCTTTCTCAAGAAGGAGCTGCCATGGACTATGAGTAACGGCCAGATGGACTAAAACCCCCATCCCCTGCCCCCCTTGCACTGATGGAAGGGAGGAGTGTCCTGGGTTTAGCTAAAAACTGAGTCCTGTTTAGTGATTTTTACTTTCCAGTT
>NW_009732312.1:0-1126 GCF_000703405.1 Apaloderma vittatum | reverse complement strand
TACCAGAGTTTTACTTTCGAGACACTGCAGCTTCCCCCATCAAAAGTGTAACAGGCGGGATGTGATCGCTGCTTGCAGCCCGTGGCTGGCGAGGGATTCACGTCAGCACTTCGGTAGCAACCGATGACACAGCACAAAGCATCCCACCCTGTTCTGCATCCCTCCCAGACCATCACTCAGCCCCTTTGAAGCCAGTCACTCCTCTCACGTTGCTCACACACCATCAGAGGCTTCTGAAAGATCACTCAGGAATCAAAAAAGAAAACCCAACCTGTGTAGCAGGATCATTACTCAGCAAGAAATCAGAAGGATGAAATGAAAGTCTAATTAAGAAAGATCATCAGCACTTCTGGGCAGGGACCTAACCCACGTGCCAGGCAGGCGTACGATACAGGTGCTGCTGTGACGGATGCTTCTCCATCATCTTCCTGAATAACCATAATTTACAACAACTTTTTTTACTCACCCCGGAGAACGTTAAGTTACTTACATCCTCTGGGACTCCAATGGCAACCGGGCACATTTTAGCACATGTTGAAAGAGCTGCCAGTCAAGCAAAAATACCTCGAATCCCAACTGATGGGCCATGAAGTTTCCCATTGCCCAGCCACAGAGAAAGCAGATGATGACCAAACCACTGCAGGGAGTACGTTGCCAGGAGGATGAGGAGGGAGCAACAGCAGGTGCAGGTCAGCTCTTGGCCACATGTGAACAGTTGATTAAAATGGATTCCACCATGCCTAGTCAGAGGAGGCAAATTCAGGATGTATAGGCAGGGCCTAACTTCTGAGATCCTGACTCTGCCAACTTACTAATGCCCTCAAGCTCATGGAATCTTACAAGAATTAAAAGCTGAGATGGAGAAAATACCCAGCAGTCCAGCAGTACTGATTTCTCACCCGTTTAATCAGCAGGATTTGCATTTCAGATCTGCAGCAAGTGCTTCAGTTAACCTATAATGAGGAGTTACAGCTCTCATGGACCTCCAGTACAGAGGGATGGAGATGGTGATTATCTGTTGTTTGAGAGACAGCAAACATAAATGCCTGATTAATAGCTCCTGCTCCACATGTATCAGATACTTCTCGCCATCCTCAGCCTCTCCCTAACATCCTCCTCATCTCCT
>NW_009732311.1:35542-69533 GCF_000703405.1 Apaloderma vittatum | reverse complement strand
GAGAGGCCCAGAACTGGACACAGTATTCCAGTATTCCACAGATCACCAGGGCAGAGTGGAGGGGGCAGGAGGACCTCTCTTGACCTACTAGCTACTCCCCTTCTAATACACACCAGGATGCCATTGGCCTTCTTGGTCACAAGGGCACATTGCTAGCTCATGGTCATCCTGCTGTCCACCAGAACCCCCAGGTCCCTTTCTCCTACACTGTTCTCCAGCAGGTCAGTCCCCAGCGTATACTGGTGCATGTGATTATTCTTTCCCAAGTGTAAAACTCTACACTTGCCCTTGTTGAACTTCCTATGATTTCTCCCCGCCCAGCCCTCTAGCCTGTCTAAGTCTCTTTGAATGGCTACAACAGCCTTCTGGTGTGTCAATCACTCCTCCCAGTTTTGTCTCACGAGCAAACTTGCTGACAGCGCTCTCTAATCCCTCATCCAGATCACTGATGAATATATTGAATAGTATGGGTCCCAGTACTCACCCCTGAGGGAATCCACTAGATGCAGGCACCCAACTAGACTCTACCCCATTGACCACAACTTTCTGACTTCTTTCCTTCAACCAGTTCACAATCCACCTCACTACTCGATCATCCAGTTCTCACTATCTGACCATCCATCCTCAGTTTACCTATGAGGATGCTGTAGGAGATGGTGTCAAATGCTTTACTGAAATCCAGACAAATCACGTCCACTGAACTGCCATAATCTATTCACCTGGTTTTGTCTTCCTAAAAGGCTATCAGGTTGGTCAGCATGACTTCCCCTTGGTAAAACCATGCTGACTGCTCCTAATGACCCTCTTATCCTTGATATGCCTAGAGACAGCATTGGGGATAAGTTGTTCCATGACCTTTCCAGGGATGGAGGTGAGGCTGACTGGTCTCTAGTTACCCGGGTCCTCCTTCCTGCCCTTTTTGAAGAATGGAGTGACATTTGCTTTCCTTCAGGCCTCAGGCACCTCTCCTGTTGTCCATGACCTACAAAAGATGATGGAGGGTGGCCTAGCAATGACTTCCATCAGCTCCCTTAACACCTGCAGGTGCATCTCTTTAGGGATTTATGAATGTTCAGGTTATAATTTACAGACAAGATTCATACCTGCATGTAACTGTAATGGCAGGAGATCTGCTCAGGGGAAATACATGAAAAGATTAGTTATTTTGTTTATGTTCATATAATTCTTGGTGTCTATTTTTAACATAAACCACTATAATAACCTTGAAATTAATTAGATAACTTCTGTTTAGTTAATATTAGCAAACATTAACAATATATTGCCAGAATTGACTTAATAAGCACAGGAAGTAGTAAAACTGCAAATACCTAGAATAAATACCCTCAGAAACATAACTGAGACTCAAGAACTTATAGCTTATTTTTAATGAATGGAATACAGCTCATAACATATAAGGAGGTAAACAATTCACATATAAAGCATATGAAGACATATATATGTTTATATTAAGTATAGTTTAGCTTTTGATGATGTTAGTTTTTGTATTCATCATAAAGTGGATTGGGAACAAGACATTATGAAAAAAATATTTCCTTTTCAAATGCTTGTCTTTTAGTGAGCTTTTCATATGCTAAGTTTACTTTATCATCAGTTTCATACTGTTATCATTTTTATTGCCATTTTTTTGATATTTTCATTACTCATTTGATGTCTTAAAAACATTGATCATCTGTTATCAAATAATAACACATGTATGTTCTTGTTTTTGTAATTCTGCAATATTCTTGCCAGCATAACTTCCAGGTTATGCGGTTTTCATGACCTGATTTCAGAAAAATGTCTAAAATATCTAAATTATTCCTTCTGGTTAAATATTTATATGATGATTTATAACAAACAGTCATCTAAAATCCTGTAATATTAAATGACGGTAAAGAAAAATTATATTTTTAACTATGTATCAATTAAAAAAAAAAAGTATATTTGTTATCATTTGTAGGTACAAGGTAGTATTAATTTTTATTTTCTGAGTTAACTCTAAACATCCTGTAATAAAATTTAACTTTTGGTACAACTAAAATCTATATGCTTCTGTATGAAAACTAAGAATAATTAGTAGAAACAAAGTCTCTGGCTTTAGGATAATTGTTTTTGAAGAAGAAATGAGTTACTATATATTTTTAATATGTTTCATATTATGCCCTTCTTAAAACCACATGACAAAAAGTCATATACCTTGGTGAATTCTTCCAAATCTTGTAGCCCGCTTCTCTGTTCTTTTCATAAAATAGTGGTTTTGGGTTTTTTTTATTTGTTTGCTTGTTTAATACTTAATAAGCAGCACTCATATTATAGGCATTTAATTTAGAAGTGATTTTTGTTCCTGTTTACTGAAAGCAGGCAAAATAAGTAGGACGTTATATTATTTGCTGCCATCTTTCTGTAGGCTGGTTCCTATTTTCAGTAACAAGTGTATTATGTGTATTAAAAGGTGCAAGGAGGAGTAGTGGAAAAGAAAGACCTCAAAAAAGACAGAACAGGGTAGCAGGGTGTCCACCTCAAGGGTATGTGCATAGGTAAGTTCCTTATTGGTAATTATGGGAAATGGATTCCCTTGGGGATTCCATTGCGGGATTCCCTTATGGGAAGAGTATTATGGGGGAAGCTCTACTGTCATTTTGCAGGAAGTAAGAACACCTGGGTGCCTCTCTGAAGTGCTTGTACATTAATGCATGTAGCATGGGGAAAAAATGAGAAATCAGATGTATGTTTGCAGTTCCAGGGTGATCATCTCATTGGGATCAGGGAGATCTGGTAAGGTAGCTCACACAACTGGAGTGCTGCAAGAGATGGATATAGGCTCTGTAGGAATGATGAGTGCTGTGGGATATGTTGTGATGGGTGCCTGCTACAGACCATTTGATCAGAAAGAAGATAAACTGCTTGTTCTTCAGACAAGGGATGGAAGGCTCACATTTAGCTCAGTCAGTTGAGCGTAGCGCTAACAACGCTAAGGTCACGGGTTTGATTGCCGTTTGGTCCCCATGTGTCGCCCGATCTAGTCGAGAGATGGTATCCCTGGCGACAGGGAGGCTGGATTAAAATGATCTCTAAGGTCCCTTCCAGCCTAGGCCATTCTATGATTCTCAGGCCCTTGCCATTAATGAGACACTGGAATCACACCAACATCTGTTGGAGGTTCAGCACAGCAGAGCACAAGCAATTCAGGAAAGTTCTAGAGTGCATTTATGACAAATTCCTGACACTAAGAGTCAAGGGCCCAGCAAGGGAAAGTGTTATGTTGGACCTCACAGTTACAAACAGGAAAGATCTGGTCTGAGATGTAAAGGCCAGGGGTAGCTTTGGTTGCAGTAATCATGAGATAGTGGAATTCAGGGTCCTGGAAGGGAGAAACCAAGCAACAAGCAAGATCACAACCCTGGACTTCAGGTGAGCAGATAGGTCCTCTCAGGGGCATTCTCAAAAGTATCCCATGAAAGACCACTCTGGATAGAAGTGTTATTCAGAAGACCTGGCTGATTTTCAAGGTTCCTATCCTCCAAGCTCAAGAACAGTCAATCCTAATAAGCACAAAATCAAGCAAAGACAACAGGAGACGTTTATGGACGAACAAGGAAATCTTGAATAAACCTAGACTTAAAAAGGAAGCTTACAAGAGATGGAAGCAAAATCAGTTGGCCTGGAAGGAATATGGAAACATAACCTAAGCAATGTAAGAAAGTGATTAGTCAAGCCAAAGCCCACCTGGAAGCTGGTGAGGGATGTAAAGAACAAGGAAGGCTTCTAAAGGTACTTTAACAGGGAAATGGAGACAAAGAATAACGCGGGTCTGCTGCTGAACAGAACAGGGGTCTTGATGCCAAAATACACAGAAAAGACAAAAGTACTCAATGTTTTTTTTCCTTGGCATTTGCTGTTAAGACTGGCCCTTGAGAATACCATTGCACCTCATGACTGCTGGGAAAGTGTAATAAAGATTTACCCCTGGATGAGAAGAATCAGGTTAGGGAAAAATATTTTCCAACATCAGTGAACTTGCACTTTTGTGATTCTAACAAATATATAACTTCCCTTTTTTCTTAAGTACTGTTAAAATTTCAATAAATAATTTTGTTGTGTGAAAGGGAAGTAAAAGTTTCATTTCCTAAATTCTCTAACAGTTTCATGTATCACTTTGTATCCCAAACATGTCAATGCATACATATAAGTACATTGAATTCTTCTCTTATTAAGTTTATAAAAGTTACTGGTTTTGTTGACTTACAACAATCATTTATAAATGATGTATAGAAGGAAATATTTTTCCTATGTACAGTGCACACTAAGAATGTAGTGCTCTGCAGTATTTTGTGATGTGCTATTTGCTGTAATTTTAGATGGATTAAGAGATATCCATCAAGATAAGAGGTCTTGCCAGCCGAAAAAAATATATATAAAACAATTTTATTTTTTTAACTTTTAGGATGTAGATAAAATTTTCTTGGTTAAGTTGCATTTTTTTTTGTTTGCTGTGATCATTCTGTGGTCTTAGAGATTTTTTTTTTATTTGGTTTGGTTTTGTTTTGTTTTTTAAACTAACTACAATTTTGTCAAAGATAAGGACTGAACAGTGAGAAAGTTATAGTAATGACTAAATTCTGACAGCATTCAAAACTGGTGTGTTTTTACTGTCTGATATTCAAGGCCTAAGTTCCTAGAGTGCAGAAGAAGGGATAATACAAATAAAACACAGGAAGAAGGAAAGGTTTACTTTTCACTGCATTCAGTCAAACAAATCCTGTTTTTCTTTTCTGACTGAAGATGTTAAACTGAGTTAGTAGCTACCAACCTCTGATTTGTTCAGATGCACATCAAGTTCATCCCATGTGAAAATACTTAAATATTTTTGCAGGTCCTCTTTATCAGAAATGAAGGGTAATATTTTTTGGCCCTTGCATGTCTAATTTAATATTAAATGAATTTCACCCTAAAAGTGCTTGGTACGTAATTTTAACTACTACGATTAACTGCCTCTGTTAATTTAAATATTAGTTACTATAAGTTACTGGTGTATAGACAACTAGAGTATAAACACTGAGAGTTAAAAAATGTATTCCAATCTCACTTTCAGACAAATTAATCTTGCCCTTTCAGCCAAGATCAAAATTAGGATGCTAATTTTTTTGAGCCAAATACAGGAATACAGAAAGTCCTCTGTGCCCCAAAGTAAATGCTCAGCTTCTAAACCATGTTTCACTTGTGTGTATGTTTTTCCAGAGAAACTGGAGAGGAACAAGGATTAAATATTGTTTCTCCAGTCAATAGGGTTTATTGTCTAACCCTGGGCTTTTCATGTGTATATTGCCAATTTTAGGTTGTTTCTAGCAAGAAACTCTTGAAGTGCTCTTTGATGCTTGGTTTTGCCTGCCACATTTTAATGGAAAAAGAGGATCGTCACAAAGGATGCTGAGTTCATTTGTAAGCAGCATTTTCTTTGAGTGACTATTATTATATCTAAAGACTAGCTAAAATCTGATCTGTATAAGTTCTGTCCTTTTCTGTACATAACTCCTAACAAACCTTCCCTTCGACCTATAGATGAAAACGGAACTGTAGAGGAAAACACAGTACAGAGCAAATTGCAAAGCCAAATTGATAGACCAAATCAACAGTTTCTTGTCTGTATTTCTCTGCTTCTTTCTGGAGGAAAAGTAGGTACATGTAAATTTTTAATATAGGAAGGTGCTTACTAGCTAACAAAAACTAAGTTGTGTGGTCCTCATAAAATGGAAGTTCATAAGTTTTCTATCATTGTCTTTGGAAAGGGAAAGCCAATGCATTGAGGATGGTTGAGGGTGGATTGCAAAGAGGTGAGACATTGAAAGAATACGGACAATCTTTTTAATTACAGAGAAGCATCAAGTCAGCCTTTCTGTGACTTCAAGAGAAAAAATAAATAATGTCTTAAAAGTTGATCCAAACTCTCTTCTTTGTTGGCAACTATACAACAACAGTAGTTCATGACCTTGTGACCAGAAAGGTTAACAGTTTTCATCCCTCAGTTGTTGATCTCTGTGTACAACAGCCTGTTCACCTGTGATTTGTTCAGTGTAATGGTGTGAGCTCTCAGTGCTTTGATCCACCATGCTGCTATAACAAACCACATTGACATCGGCTGAACTCCAGATGGCACGTTCTTTTCAGCTGCCATTCCTGTTCTTTAAAGGCTTTGGAAACATTAACCTTTTATTTCATGTCCCCTTTCTAAGTCCCATGCCTAGGTGTGCCTCCATTTAAGGCATCCTCTGTTTAATGTTACCTTCATTTTACATTAATTTGTTAGCTTGATTCATCAGTATTTCAGGTCTTAGAAAGAGCAGCTTTCTAATGAAATGTTTTCCATTTTGTGTATGTGTATGTGTGCTCTCAGAAATCACTGCAAGTGATATCCTGTATTTGGTATAAATGACAAGGTAAAAATGTCAAGAGTTAGTCCATTGTCTCTATCTTTGATACTTTGAGAAAACTCAAAGTATGTTAAAGTGATATGTAAGGAATCAATTCTAACTTACTTAATTTCCTTCTTTCTGTCACTTGAATGCCTATTGAGAAATCTGCACTTAAACCTGTAGCTGGAGGAAGAGGTTGGAGTTTTTCTCTTTTTATTTTTTTTTACTTTTTCATAGGGTGTCCATAAAAGATAACAACAAAACTTCGCTGGATAATTTCCCAAATAGTAAGACAGTAGTGTATGTCTTAGCATTTAGTGCATGAAAAAAAGTCTATTGTATCTCCTGAGATTGTCTCACTAACCCTACTACTCCCACCACCTATGTTTCTAGATAGAGCTATTAACAGATTGTCAGCCAATAAAATATCAAGAAACTTATGTAAGACTGAAAAATCTGGATACATGTTGGAGTCTGTCATTTATACAGCACTTTCCTTAGCTCTGAGGTAGCTTTTAGCTGCCTAAAAGGGCATCACTTTTCGCTATCTAACATAATTATAAGTGCTCTACCAGTATGAACAAAGATCATATAATCAATCATAGAATCATAGAATCATAGAATGTGTTGGGCTAGTCCAACCCCCCGCAGTGGGCAGGGACATCTTTCACTAGATCAGGTTGCTCAGAGCTCCATCGAGTCTGACCTTGAATGACTCCAGGAATGGAGCCTCTATCACCTCTCTGGGCAACTTGTGCCAGTGTTTCATCACCCCCATTGTAAAGAACTTTTTTCCAATATCTAATGTAAATCTACCCTGCCCTAGTTTAACACCCTCGTCTCTTGTCCTCTCACTACACACCCTTGTAAACAGTCCCTCATCTGCTTTCCTGTAGACCCTCTTCAGGCACTGGAAGGCTGCTATAAGGTCTCCTCAGAGCCTTCTCTTCTCCAGGCTGAACAACCCCAGCTCTCTCAGCCTGTCTTTGTAGGACTGACACTCCAGCCCTTTGACAACATTTTTGTGGCCCTCTTCTGGACCCACTTCAACAAGTCCCTGTCCTTCTTGTGCCGAGGGCTCCACAACTGGATGCAGTACTGCAGGTGAGGTCTCCTCAGAGCAAAGTAGACAGGCAGAATCACCTCTCTTAATCCGCTAGTCATGCTTCTTTTGATGCAGCCCAAGTTGCCATTGGCCTTCGGGGCTGCAAGCATGTGTTTTTGGCTCATGTCCAGGTTTTCATCCACCAAAAACCCCAAGTCCTTTTGCAGAGCTCCGCTCTCCAGCACATCATCCCCCAGCCTGTACTGATAATGCAGATTGCCCCAACCCAGGTACAGGACCTTGCACTTGGCTTTGTTGAACATTGTGAGGTTCACATGGGTCCGCTTCTCCAACTTCTCCAGGACCCTCTGAAGGACACCCCGACCCTCTGGCATTTCAACTGCAACACTCAGCTTAGTGTGACCTGAGAACTTGTTGAGAGTGCACTCAATCCAAGTATGTCATCGATGAAACAACATATAGCAAGGGACCTTCCAAGTGTGGGAGGCCAACATCATCCAGAGGCAACAGCTGGCATCCAGATAGCTAAAATAGGCACCTGTGTTCAGGCAACTGAATCTTAGACTGATGTCTCCTCTGCATGTAAATGACATACTAGCCTGGGGAAGGAGCTTAACTAGCACAGTATTGTAATACTAATGTACCACAGTATAATGACAAGTGAAATCCTAATCACAGCTGCATAGGAAATAGTTCTCAGTGCAGTGAGAGATACTGAAACAAGAAACAAAAATATTGTGAAAACAAAAAATAATATCTTGCCTTAATATGAGATGAAAAGTCAAAACATTTAAACTTAACCCCCCTAAAAAGTACAAATAAAAGCATGTTTCTGAATCTTGAAACATTCTGGGTTTGAGTGGATTAAAATCTTTTTTATCATTTACTTCTTCTGTGAGGAAGATAGAACAACAACAACAACAACAACAACAACAACAAAACAACTGAAAGGAACCTACCATTTTAAAGGTGGTAATAAGATGGCAATATTTTGAACCTGAAGAAAAATATTATTTTGCACAACTCCAAAGTCCTGTAATGAGTGATATTCTTCTACCGTTTATGTTTAAACAATCTTATAGAACACAAATGATAAAATTAAACCACAAGATATGCTCACCTAATGTGCTATTCAGTTCATGGGATGAAGCTGGAACCAGTCTAAAGAACATCCATACAATATGGATGTTGGGATATCAACAGATGCTTCCACTGCACAGATAGCTTCAACTGATCCAAAATAATTGCAGACGTAGATGCAACCATAGGCAACATGGACTGTATTTCTTCTGGTTCTCCCCTTGTCCTTTTCAGTTAGGTCCTTTCCTCTCTGGGTTGAACAAAGAGTAAAATACCAATGTGGTTATGAAGAAGTACTGTCAAACTTCAGAGGTTTCCGGTGTTCCTATTCCCTAAGTCCAACCCTTAGGGGTTGGGTGGATGGTGAAGTTTAAAAAAAAAAAAAAAAAACCGTCATAAAATCCTTTAAATGTGCAGCTCCTGAGTTCTTGGTATTTTTGCCTGATGCCATGTCAGGTAGGAGAGCTAGTTCAGGTCTACAGATGTTAAAAGGCCTAGGTGCAATTTTGCCATCATCTCTCTGCCTGTGGACCACTTCTCTCTCTTGGGAATGAGACATCAGTGACAGCTATGTCACCACAGATCACAAACTAGTAACATGCTGACAGCTTTTTTTAATCCCTTGGTACCATCCTGTTCAGGTCCCACACCTCCTCATGTTACCTTTTTTATCTTTTTAGGAGGTCTAGGTCTTAGTGTTACTTTAGCTGCAAATGGTTTTTATTCTCTATTACTTGTGAGATTATAGTCCTTAAATTTACTGTAAACTCTTTTGCTATCCTGAGTTTAGTTTGGTCTCTGTGGCTCTGCAGACAACAATTTGTCATGGAGCAGCTGGCCACTGCAAAGCAAAAATATCTTTGTTTAAAATTTAAGTATGACAAAATGAATCACATTATAGCAACTAAACAGCAGAAACACATGACTATTAGTTAATACTCATCTAACTGCAGAGTCTAACAGAATCTTAAAGTGAATATGTGACTCCAATCCAGATTAGGAGAATATATATCTGTATTGTCATTTCTGACACATCTTCCTGTCAGGCTTCCTAAGCCAGCAAATCTATTCCAATCAGGAATTGAAAATTTTAAAAAAGCTCAGAATTTATACAAACAGTGTTGGGAGCAGGCTTGTGATTTCTTTTCCTGAACCCTCAAAAATACTGTAGTACTTGGCAGTCATTAGAAATCCTGTAGAAAACACAGTTCATATAAAAATATTGAAACTTTAGATGCCACGTGCCCTGTGTTGCAGATTCCTAAATCAGGAATGAAGGTTTATTCACAGTGCAATTCAGACTACCTAAAATGAATGTGCATCTCTCATTTGACTAAATAAGAACTTAAGCACTGAATTGTGAGGTTTAATGTCAGACATCCTGAATACCTCCTCTTACCTTTTTCAACAGCATTTGTTTGAAAAATGAAATTGAAAAATTTCTTGTTTCTAAAGGAGTAAATTTGTGCTATCTGATGTCATGAGTTTTATTTCTTTTAGAAAAAAAAACAAACCATCTCTTAAAAAAACCCCAACACTGGAAATATATTTATCTAGTTGCTTTTTTACTTAGTATGAGGGTTAGGTTTTGAAGCATAATGAAAGGGCTTTTGAAGGCCAAAGGCCAACATGGCATTACCAACAACAAGGTCTTCTTTTAGAAAACTGCTTTCATACTTTACTTAATTCTTTTCTGCTTAAATGAAAGGAAAATAGATTGCTTAGCGAGGAAGGGAGAAAAGGAAGGAGTATAATGAAACTGTCTACTATTGATCCTGTTAGTAATCAGTGAAGAGGTAGTGTTTACCCCAAATATGACTGTCAAACAAAATTGGAGAGAGGAGAAGCAGATACAAAGTGTTATGAACTTATTCACACAATGACAAAACAATGACCTCCACCAAAAATGTTGTGCCCCATACTATCTCCCAATAATTAATTTTTTTATTTCAGTGAAGAAATGACCTTCTGAAATATGAGGTTTTATAATGACAGTATCTTGAATGGTTTGGCCACATTATTTAATTTGATAAAAGTTGTTTAGAAATGTCAAGTATTAGGATTTTTATTACTGTAAGAAGACGACTAAATATATTCTCTTACAAAGAGAATATGAAACACTTTTCTGTTTAAGCAGCCCAGAAAAGTGTTAGTGGGTTGATTTTTTGGTTTGTTTTGTTTGTAAGGGTTTTTTTTTTACTTTGTTTAGTTTGGTTTCCTTTTATAAACTGAGAGTTTAATGCCCTTAGTTCTAGAATTTAGTGGGGTTTACTGCACTAAAGTTTTATTATTTTGTATTTGTCACTATCACACTTAATTTGCTCTGAGACAATCTATTCAAAAATCAAACCTAGATTTCTTTTAAGTTTAACTGTCTGCATGACCTTCATTCGTCATCTTTCAGTTTTTGTCCTCAAAAAATCCACCTAGAAGTTGTTCTTTGTGTTTGTAAATCATCGTTCTAAATTAAAGTACATACATGCACAGCAGACTTTAAAGCACTAGCCCCTGTAGACCTGAAACAACACTTTTTCTAGTTTGACATAGCTCCCTTCACAGGAACTATTTATAGCCACTGCTTTTCTATTTTTCAACCTGTTCTGTATCTCTGCCTATGTCCTGCCCTGAATCCCTGTTTCATCTTAGAGATTAAGCAGGAACTTGTCATGTGGAATGTCACAAAAGGCTTTCTGAAAATGCAAATATATTATGTCATCTGCTGTGCCCTTAGCAACCCTGTCAGTACCCCTTTGTGTAAATTCTTCTCCCCAAAAATGCAATAAACAAAAACATCGGGAAAATTATTAAAGACAAAATTAATAGCTCTTTATTTACAGACAACTGATTATATAGGACACAGTCTCTGCCAGAAAGTTACCTTGCAAACACTCCACTCTACATTTATGCTAGCTATTCCCACTAATGGTGATGATGACAATAATAGTAGTAATAATAATAAAATAACAATAGTAATAATAAGAATAATACTAATTTAGTGCTTCTTATGTACTGCATTACAGTGTCTACACTGTCTGATAACTCCAGAAAAGCCCTTTTTACAAAGGATCAATTAAATATGTGAATGTATTAAAAAGTTTAATTGACTGGCAACTTAGTAAGTGTCCATAAAACATGGCTGCTCCTTGATCAGAAGACAAGAATGAGCTGTCATATATTGTTATCCCCTTGCTGTTTGAAAACTAAAGCTCTGAGACAAAGAGGATGCCTGCCTTTTATTGCCATGCCCCAACTCGGAATAAGCAAAGAGGAGAGATAGAGCAGATAATGGACCCCATTCATGAATGCAAAAGGCTATTTCTGAGCAGTTATTGCATTGTTTATGCCAGTAAAAATTGCATAACTCCCATTCTCTATACAAATTACATGCTTTTTATGCTTCATTGGACATTTTACATAGAACATAAATGGAGCTTTTGCGATAGGTGGTAAAAAGACTGCTATCAGAGCCAGTCTAAGCCTCATTATTCGGGCTCGATGAAGCATTTGGCTTTCTTTGGGTTTTCAGCAAAGTCAACAAAATCCAAAATTCCCTTTATGGTTTCTCTTTTATTTCCTTTCTGCTCTTATTTTCCTGAGATTTTTAGTGAAATGAAAATGGAGTTTTTCCAACCAAAGCTGTTCTAATTGCTTTAAGACACAGATCAGAGCTTGATGTGATCCATTAAACGTTGCCAGCCTGGGACAGACAGAGGGCTTCATGTGTGACTGCACAGCAGGCCTGCCTGGCCAAGGAAAAGGTCAGGCAGTTGCACAAAGCCAAAACACAGTGGAACAAAACTTGTTGACTGTATTGCTGCTGTGAACATGGGGAGATCATATGAAAGGAAGTTCCATTTCTCAATCCAGGTGCTGCTGAAACAGTATCCATTCACCTCCACATGATGCTATACGTTAACCTTTCAAAAGCAACTTTGAAGGAGTAGTTTTTTTGGTGCCTGACTTGAGCTTGAAGTTCAAAAGAGCTGGCTACTCTGTACTTGTACAACTATATTCCAAAACTGTGAGTTCTGCTCTTGGAAACTATGTTCAATGCATGTACAAGGCTTAACTGAGTCTACATTTGAAAAAAAGGGCATGGATTTTGCACACAAGAGGGTTGGATTAATTCTGACTGTGCTGCTTCTGTTAAAAGAGAGATTTACACACACTCTTGTTTTTTCTTATTATAATTATAGCATAAAAGTAGTTATTTACATATAGGGAAGTTTCTAGAAGAATAGAAACATTTCTACCTGTAAATTGACCACATGTAGAAACAGATTAATTTTGCTTTATTCTATTTTTTATTTCTTTTGCAAGCAGACTGCATAACATTTATGCCAAACTTTTTTTTTCAACATTTGATCCGGAGTGGATCCCCCTTTGTCAGTTCGATGAGCCTCTCTCTTTTCCCTTGTTGATGGACATGAAAATATTGCTGCTAGGTCCCATGGCTCTTTTTAGAATTATTCCCTGAATAACTAATACCTAAAAACTCTTACAACCAATGCAATCTGCAAACAAGATTTGCCAAAGTACAGGTAGAAATCAAGATGGATGCTGTATATTATGTCTATCACATCTAAAACCTCCTTTTCACCTACCAGTGACAGTACTGCCCAACCAGGAGAAAACATTAATTCTTTCTCAAGCTGAAAGGCATCTCTTCTCTGTCTTTCTAGTATCTAACTTAAGGAAACTGCATTCTAAAGCACAGAAATTACCCACTATGGCTATTTTTATTATTAGCTTTTGCTTGCTTGTGTCATGCATGCACCATGTTACTAGCTGCTGTGAATCAACCTCAGCACCTTTGGTGCCTTCTCCAGAAATATTACTTTGGAATCACTACATTTCATTCACTGATGAGCTAAAAAGAACCTAATTATTCTTACAATTTTAGCTAAGAGTTGCAGATTTTATGTGCTGCGTGGATAAAAAATAACTTCTTCGTGAGTAATGCTCCAGGAGTACATTTTTGTAACCATCATCTGGAAAGGTCCCTTTTACATGTAGATATGCAATTCATCCAATCGATTATAAAGGTTAAATTTGCTTTACTTTGAGTATCACTGTCCCAATACACCTAGATATAGATAAATATATATATTCATACATTTTAATTGAGATACAATAACTTCTCTACAGAACTGTGACTGTCAGTGAGACAACTACCAGAGTTTTTTAACTTTCTTTCATTAACCACATGGTTCCTTTTTCATGATTCTGTTCCTTTCAGTTGAAATTGTGTGTAGCTTTACTGTTGACATGTAAGAATCAGAAACTAATGCAAAATAAAATAAAATAAAATAAAATAAAACCCAGAAATGTTTTATTAATGGATTAATATAACTACTCAAACAATGCATAAAAATAAAAATTAAAAATTGCGAGTTTGCAGTCAAACTTTTAAAGGGAGGGAGGGGAATGCTGGTGTGTAGTTAGAAACAATAATCTTAAAGGTCTTTTTCATTCTAAATGATGCTATGGTTCCAGCATTGTTAAAGTTTTGCCAAATCTGACAGCATGATGGAAGGGAGGCAGCTGGAGCTTTCTGTTCCCAAGCCCAGCCAGGAGCAAGGCTGAACATACACTCCTCAAGAGCACACCCAGGAACATTGACAACATATGCTGAAAGCCACACAAAACAATACAGATAGAAACATGTAGACACAGATAATACAATTTATTAATCTTCTTCCCCTTTCTGCCAGTTCAGGATAAGGGTCTTTTAGTGGGAAATAGTGTGCAGAGGGAAAAAGTGCACTTTTCCAGCAGCATGGACTTCTGCATCAAGGGCAGTAACCAGCCCTTGGTACTTGTTTTCCCCACTTGCTGAGACCCCCAGAGCCAGCAGTGTCCCTTCAGCTCCTGTGCATGAGCACAAACATACGGTTGATCCCTCCTGTAAATGGCCTTAAACACTCAATCTAACCTGTAGCTGATCCCTGGGATCATCTTTTCTCCAATAATGCCACACACTTGTAAGTAGATCATTAAGCCAACCCCCAGACCTCTTGGTCTCTCCAGTAGCTGATTTCAACACCATAGCCTCTCCAGATGCCATTTTCCAGGTTTCCATCTCTCCAGTATCCAGCTTATGCTTTGTTCACTGGCTCCAAAATCTCTTATCCTACCCATGGGTCATTCTGCCTTGATATTTCCAAGCACGTCACACTGACAGCATAGCCACATGATTGCTAGAATCATAGAATCATAAAATCTTAGAATCATAGAATCGCAGAATCATAGAATCATAGAATGTGTTGGGTTGGAAGGAACTCTTAAAGGTCATCTAGTCCAACTTCCCTGCAGTGAACAGGGTCATCTTAAATTAGATCAGTTTGCTCAGAGTCCCAGACAGCCTGACCTCGAATGTCTCCATGAATGGGCCCTCCACCACTTCTCTGGGTAACTTGTTCCTGTGTTTCACCACTCTCATAGTGAAGAACTTCTTCCTAACATCTAATGTTAAAATACAAGACGGTCAGGCAGCAAGCCTGAGCATGGGATTCCTGCACCTCTATTCTACTTAACTACTACCCAAATCCTGGCTTCTTTCTAGGCCTTGCTCTTTAGGTCAATCTGAAACAACCTGCTTTGGAAGAGTTTATCCCCAAACTGTGTCCTTGATATTAGGGTTTATTGCCTGTCCTTCTTTATCAGGATAAAATACAATTAGTGAACAAAAGGTATGCGACCGCGTCACAATGGGGAATATTGGTGTAGTTTGTTTGTTCCTAATTTATATACTGTGAAGGTTCAAAAAAAATAGTGACTAGGTCCCATGGAAACCTCTAACTATGAAACTATTCCTTCCCTTTAGTGCTGCTTGAGTGTGTTTGGAAGGGAAAAGTTTCAAAGATATTAGAAGGGTTGTGTAAGGTGTATTGGGTCAGGCTGAGGTGGAGTTAATCTTCCCACAGCAGCTCTCTTGGTGCTATGTTTTCAGAGTGGTAGCTCGAAGGGTGTTGCTAGCACCCCAGTGTTTTGGCTAGAGCAGTGCTCACACAGCACCAAGGCTGTGGTTTTCCAAAGTTCCCCCAACAGTGGGCTGGCGGTGAGCAACATCTTGGGAGGGGACACACCGGGCCAACTGGTCCAAACTGACCAAAGGAGTATTCCATACCGTATGACATCATCTCAGATATAAAAGCGGGAAGGAAGAGGGAAGGGGGGGGGCACTTGCTATTTGTATTTTTCCTCCGGAGCAGCCGCTACGCGTACTGGAGCCTGCTTACTGGGAAAGCGGCCGGACATCACCCATTGATGGAAAGCAGAGAATAATCTTTGTTTGGCTTTGCTTCCATGTGCAGCCTTTGTTATTTCTACATTAAATTGCTTTTTATCTTAACCCACGGGCCTCTTGTTACATCTTCCCTCTCCCCTGTCCATCTGAAAAAAGGGAGTGATAGAGTGGCTTTGGTGAGCTCCTGGCCTCCAGCCAGGGCCAAACCATCACATAAAGAAAGGATGAGAAGCAAGGCTAGAGTACAGCAATGAGACTCCAACAACACCGGCAGGGTCTGGAAGCTGATAGGCAGGTCTCCTCTGTGACAGGAAGCCTTCCTGGGACAAGAAAGGCTTGTACTGAGCTTGCTGCAAATCCTGTATTCATAAGGCTAACTGAAACCAAGTGTGAAAACATGTAACCATCTTCTAAGGATGCATGGGAACAGAAAGGAGATGTCATAAACATTTATTTCTTTTCTGTCATATTGTATTTGAAAAATAATTATTATGATTTTTATTCTAATAGAAATTGGCTTTCTGTTGCGGAAGTCCATTTAGACTCATTTATTGTGTTTTTTTTTAAGAAGATATATTATAAAGAAAATATAATGACAATTTCATAGCTTCAAATAGAATACAAGACTGAATTCATTGCTGAGAAACGAAGTGAGGATGTGCAGGTAACAACAACATGGATACCTATGTGACAAAGAGAGAGAACAGAGAGGAAAGCTGCAGATGAAAGGATCATAAATTAAACATTAAACCACTATAAAATTACCAGAGATAGAGGACACAACAGGAAGCTAAATTGACAGGATGGTCTGAAGATTGAATATAATTTTAGAGTTTTGTTTTTGTCTTTGATATTTATGGAAGCAGAGGAAAGGAGATAAACCATGGGTGCCGTCTCAAGAAATCGGTAACTGTAGCAACCTTCACAATAAAGTAAATACTTTGTTTTTTACAGTGAAGATGATAAAACAAAATTCACAAAATCTGAACTCATTTCCAATGCTATTATGGAATTTTTATTAGAAATTCTTAAAACAGTATTTCAACAGGTGTATTTTTTCCTTTAGTTTATGTACACTGTGCAAAAGACATACTTCCATTTGACTTGAAAAAGTCTTGACAAACATGGATGATACATTATTTTACATTTATTGTGACATATCCACTTGTTACTGGAGACACACAACTACATGAATCCAAACTTTTCCAAATAAATTAAAAATAATGCTCCATTTCTTTGTACACATAACATTTTATTACAGTTTGTGAATAAATTGGTTTACAAAAGAGAAATAATGACTTGGGAGGAAGAAGAATAAGTGGAAATAGATCCTGATTTGAGCTACACCCGCTAGAAATAGCGTTAAGTTCACTTGATCACTAGTTTAAATATAATTAAATAAAAATAAATTAAAAGAAAGATAAAAGAAGGAAATGCGAGAAAAAAATATATTGGCCTCGTCTTCTTACTGCCTTCAACTTCTCCTGTTAAAAAGGGAATAACAGAGATAACAAGTGAAGTTTTCTCGTCATTATCTATATGTGAACTAGATGTCTATGCTTCCACTGTAATTAATAGAAACTCAGGACAGGATTCAGGTATATAATGGATATACAATACCATCTCAGTACACCTACATGGAGCTGGCAGGTTAGAGACAAAATTCATAGAATATCTACAGCCTTTGAAGATGTTCATCTAGACTTTGGGCATGATATCTTTTCTGTTGCATTTTGGTACTTCAAGCCTGCCAAAGTGACTGCTGTAGTTACAGCTGCAGAGATATTCTGCAAAACTGGATCCCAGAACCTGGCACACTAGTTGCCAAGAAACAGGTGACTATTGCGATTTGAGCTATTCTAGCATATGAGGCATTCCTCAGAGATTGGTATTGGGTCCTACACTCTTTAACATCTTTGCTGCTGACATGGACAGTGGCATCAAGAGCATCCTCAGCAAGTTTGTCAATGAGACCAAGTTGTGTGGTGCAGTCTACATGCTGGAGGGAAGAGATGTCCTCCAGACGGACCTTGACAGGCTTGAGAGGTGGGCCCATGTATACCTTACAAAATTCAAGAAAGCCAAGTGCAAGATCCTGAACCTGGGTTGGGGCAATCCCAAGTGCAAATACACACTGAGCAATGGATGAATTGAGTGTAGCCCTGTGGAGAAGGACTAGGGGATATTTGAGTATGAAAAAGGGAGTATCATCTGGCAATGTGCACTCACAGCCCAGAAAGCCAATCAAATCCTGCTCTACCAAAAAACCTGTGGCCAGCAGGTTGAGGGAGGGGATTCTCCTCCTCTACTCCACTCTCATGAGACTCTACCTGGAGTACTGTGTTCAACTCTGGGGCCTCCAAGATAACAAAGACATGAACCTGTTAAAATGAGTCCAGAGAAAGGCCATGAAGATGATCAGGGGGCTGGGAGAACCTCTCCTATGAGGACAGGCTGAAAGAGTTCTGGTTGTTCAGCCTGAAGAAGAGAAGGCCCCAGAAATGCCTTATGGAAGCCTTAAAATACTTAAAGAGAACCTAAAGAAAAGATGACCTATAGTGATAGGACAAGACGTAATGGTTTCAAATTGAGAAGAGATTTAGATTAGACATTATGAAGAAATTCTTTACTGTGAGGATGATGAGCCACTGGAACATCCTGCCCAGAGAATTTGCAGATACCCCCTCCCTGAAAGTGTTCAACACCAGGTTAGATGGGGCTTTGAAAAACTTGGTGTAGTGGGAGGTGTTCCTGTGCATGAAAGTAGGGTTGGAATTAGGTATCTTTATGGTCCCTTCCAACCCAAATCGTTCTATGATTCTATGTTGTTTAAAGACATCTGTGTTAACATCCAAGACACAGGACCTACAGGAGGCCTATTCCCTTTGCAAGTTAGGATAGTTAGGAACCAGGGAAGTATGTGCTTTAACTGACTGAGCTAACTGGCCCCCAATTACTTAGGAAAAAATACACATGAACATTTGTAAATGAGATTCAGTAACTCTAAATTCCTAGTTCAGACTTGTGGCAATTTGGGATCCTTCTCAAAGAATAAATTGTGTGGTCCCTGGGCTCTGAATTATTGCTGGAGAAGCCTAAAATTGATTTATACTGCCATTCTGGATCACAGGGCTCCTTATAAGCCTAAACAGAAGTACTCAGACATGTTTAGATCAATCTTTAACTAAGCAGTGAGATGCCTGATATTTTATCTAAGCTCCATCATGATTCAAAGAACCATGTGAATTCTAGTTACCTACTGAAAAACCCTCTATCGACAACTTTTGAAGCACCTTGCTAACATAAGCTTCAATTTCAGCTATTTTGACATGCCAGGTAGGCAGCTAAAAATAGCCTGAATCTTAACATTTGATTTAAACGCTTAAATGAAATTTTAATAAATACTACGAATCTCATTTAAAAATTTGATCCCACTTCTCTTTGTCATACCTGGTAGCCTTCAAAGTACGCGTGTCCTTCTTATCCTCTTTCAGGACAGTTTGGTAGGAAAGTCTGTGGACTTTGTTGTGTTTTTTTGGTTTTTTCCTTTCCTCAATTATCCTCACCTATCTCACACTTTCCTGATTGTGAGTTCTAAGGACAACAATCTGTTCTGTACTTGTATTTTAAAGTCAAGGCAGGATACTGAGTACCAGAAGCAACTCACAAAAGCGGAGCTAATTTGCACTTGTCCAAAATGTACATGTCTGCACATAAATGCAATAACCCTCAAATAACAGCTACCAAGTAGGTATATGTAAACTGCAGGAGGATTTCTTTAACTACATTTCCAATACTCCTGTAAGCATATGTACGAGACTTTTGTTAAAAAAGCTATTATGTCCATATGTGTGTTATCGGAATTTCAGTTTGTACAATGAAATGTTAATTTCATGTTTCTATGTTCTTTATGGATATGATTTTGTAGTCATTGTTAGAAAATAAGGGACCCATAGGCCTGAAAATACAACAATTTAATTTGAATGGCAAGTATTGTAACATCTGTATACTTATTTTTTTGTCAGAATAATGGATGATGTCTGAATTGTGTGGAAAATTATATTTTTCATCAACTGGACATCTCTTTTACAGATACAATATGTCTGCATAGATAATATACACACTGCAAGATGAAACTAACATCCCATCATTATGAGACCAGGTTGAGTTCATACAAATTTTAATTTTCATTAAAATCATTGTGCTAGAGATGGAGAAATGTTGTGCTATTCCTGCTTTCTAGCTTTTGGCTTTTGTTGTTGGTTTGTTGATTTTTTTCCACCATTACACTCTTGTTCATTTTAAAAAACAACTCGGGCTATTTCCATGCAAATTATACTTTTCCTGGATTCATTAAATGATCTTTGCTGAGACCATAACTGGACTGTCTTCTCTCAAATTACCTATGCAGAATAATGAAAGGGTCAAAACAGTGCATGCTACTGTATTTCACAGAATAGAAAAGCATGCAGATTGCTCGTTTCTCATTCTTGTAGAAAGGGATAGTAGCAAGAAAAGAAAATGGCTGAAAATTATTTTGTTCCCATGTGTCAAATATCATAATTAGAATAAGAAATGCTACAAATTAACCCATTCTCATTATAGTCACTATATTATAATTTCATGGTCCTCTTCTGATGCTGTACTCTTGCTAAGCACATTTACATCTCATCAGTGAACACAAGCAGCAGATCTGCTGGCACTGAATGCTTGATTCACTCCAATTTATGTCTTCTTTTCAGTTGGGAATCCATTGTGTGAGCTAATAGCAGGTTTCCCATTTGAAATGACTGCAGATCTCTTCACATTTGGATACTGTGCAAGCATAGTCATAATTTTTTTTTAATGTGTCACATAATTGTCACATTACACTATATGCAATCAGAATAAAGGAAATTTTCAACATTAGATGAAACACAGAGGGCAATACTATGCTTTTCTTTCAGTGACGTGCAGGGGAAAGACAAGAACCCTCTTTAGCCGAGTTTGCAAGTATAGTTGCAATCTTTGTAATTCCCCGTGTAAAAGACTGGTCAATGATTTCACCATATCCTATTTCCAGGAGGCTGATCATCAAAAAAAGAGGATTTTTTGAAAAGAATAAAGTGGAAAAATGTATCCTCTTATAGGGTGTTTAAATTGTCAAGCCCCTATTATCTGACTGATTTGGGAACATTCCTGAAGTAAAATTTCTATTAACTTCTTAGAAAATATTCATAGTATTGTTATTGCTAATATAGTGCTGTACAAGCAAAAATTGACCTTGAGTTTTTGTCCTATCTTGTCTAAAATATTAGATTGTTTTCCCCATTCAAGTTATGCAGAGAGGAAAAGCTGTATTTGAGGTGTTTTACTTGATCTCTTGTGCCTAGTCTGAAAGTTAGAGAAAGAACAACCTACTGAAATTTAAAGGGAGGTTTGTTGTTGATGTTAATGGGATAGGATTTCATTGAAAAGATTTTGTCCTACTAGACAGGAATGCTACATGCATTACCTTTGTTAAGACCTTGGAGATTGACATGGGAGATGCATGACCAGTGACTCAAAACATGGGGTTATTTCACCTGTCCTTAATCATTAGTGCTTAGATTCACTTAATCTAAATTTAGACATTTCCAATACGAACGTTGACATCTGAGGCAGGATTCAGTTGCCTAAACAGAGTAACTTAGTGCCACCTGAATTTTTCTAGGGTATTGAAGACATACACAGACCACCTAGGTAACACACAGAACTTATGGAGACCCATATGCTGGTACCAAAGCTGAGCATCAGCTCGGATATAATGCAATACAAAACCCGACATGTTTAGATGACTGAATATCACCCATAAGCAGTCTGTTTGAATGTTCTAGAGTCAATTCAGTTGTTCATACATTATTGTATTTGAGATGCCTTGCCGTATCCTACCTTAGCTCCATCACTCATGCCAAATTCTACATAAATTGTATCATACGTGTTTGCCTTCACGAAAATGTCCTGGAAACCTTAATGGTCTCAATGGAAGCATTTTTTGCTTTTCTATTTAAATCTAGCTAATATTATAATTGAGAGAAATACTTATTCCCAGGTCATAATGAGCAATCCTGACTAACCAGGGACGTCTCAGTCAACGGAAGTTGACAAATGTGACACCCATCTCCAGTAAGGGCTGGAAGAAGGATCCAGAGAATTATAAGGGTGTCAGTCTGGCCTCAGTTGCAAGGAAAGTTGTGAAGCAGATCATCTAGAGTGCTGTCAAAAGACATATACAGGACAACCAGGGGTTCAAGCCCAGACAGCATGGATTTTTGAAAGGCAGGTCTGGACTGACGAAACTGATCTCCTTCTATGACAAGGTGACCCACTTAGTGAGTGAGGGAAAGACTGTGGATGTTGTCTATCTGGAATTTAGTAAAGCCTTTGACACCATTTCCACAGCACTCTCCTGAATAATCTGTCTCCATATGGCTGATGTACCCTTCACTGTGTGAAAAACTGGAAGGCAAGTTCCCCAGGGCTCAATATTAGGGTCAGTCTTGTTTAATATTTTTATCAGTGATTTGGATAAGATGAATGAGTGTGCCCTCAAGAAGTTTGAAGACCACACGAAGGTGCCTGGAACTGTAGATATGTTTGAGGGTAGGAAGGTTCTACAGAGGGACCTAGACAGGCTGGATCCACAGGGTGAAGTCAGTTGTATGTAATTCAACAAGGCAATGTGCCAGGTTCTGCATTTGGGTCACAACAACTCTATGCTGTGCTACAGGCTTGGGGATGAGTGGCTGGAAAGCTGCCCAGCAATAAAGGACCTGGTCTGCAGCTGGCAGAATGTGAGCCAGCAGTGTGCCCAGGTGGCCAAGAAGGCCAATAACATACACGCCAGCAGTTTTTTTCTTCTTTTTTTTCTTCTTTTTTTTCTTCCTAAATCCAGTTTTAGAGGGTTCAGGATTCACATCTATGAAGGCTGACATGTCTCCTTGCCTTGCTTTTCCTCTCCCCACATTCCCTGACCTTAGTTTTTCATATAACTGAGAACTCAGTAATTCTTAGTTCCACAGTACTGTACAAACCAGGTTAATCACTATCATGAAATGAAGATCAGAGGTGAGAATCCACTCTCACTTATGCCAACACAATTATACGATTACAAGAACTTCACAAAATTGAAGGTCATGCTGTTCCATGACCTTTTAGTCTTTTAAAAGACTACTGACAGATATCTGGAAAAATACTTCTCCAGCTTCTGGTGTTAAGCTGTTTGGGATATATAGTCGTGTTTGCATTACTGTGGGTTTAATCCCTTGATCAGTGAATTTGAATTTGTCTGTTTCATTGTGAACTGCTGTATTTTGAACCTACTTTGTCATTGAGTTCCATGGATTAAACTACTAATTACTGAAAAGAGAATGCTATCATTCAGTTTATGATTCATAGACCTCAACATACCCATTTTGGTTATTTTTTCTACTAACGAAACGTAGTTTTTAACCCCTTCTCATACAAAAGAAGTCCTATCTATCTTAATGTCTTTATCATGTTTCAATACACCTCCTCTCATTTTGTATTTTTTAAACGTAAGAAAACCATGATATGAAGTAGTGTAACTACTAAAACAAATCCTGTAAAGTCTTTGTGGAATTTCACCAGGTTACTAGAGAAGACCACTAACCTGTGACTGTATTTATACTTGCCCAGTGAAGACAGCAAATTAGTGTCAACATTAACAGTGTGTGTCCATCTGCAATATGAGCTGTTGGAACCTGAAGTAACCACCTAATTTTGTAACCACTGAAATAATTTTCAACACTTCCACTAACTTCGGTGCTTCAGTCTTGTGTTTTTGAGCTAGTAAGCCCTTTTTATGCACATCACTGAACAGCAATTTTCAGTTACCACTGACCCGAGTTAGATTTCAGTGGGTAACCTCCAAGTGAAAGGCTCTCTGCTGCATTTCAGTACCCTAAGCGATCTAGACCCTTCTTGTTTTTAGTTTTAATGTTAATATAAAAAAAAGGCAAAAAAGAACAATCTGCCATGGATGTGTATGATAATTGACATAATAGACCCTAACGGCTACTTTGGAACATAATAGGCTATGACAGCTCCTTTGGAGCTTACTCAGAGATTGATATAAAAAGTTTTATTTCTATAATACACATTTACACTTATCATATTTTTGTATATTTTAATTAAAAACTATATACCGAAATATCATTCATTTCTATATAGTATTATTTTTCATTTAAATATCAGGCTGCTGTATACATACAGACACAGAGTCTGTATCTTAAATTACAAAGACTTAAGAGAAAACCTTCCCACACAGGCAATTGTGACAAGTATTTGGAATTTTCTTTTTCATCAATTCATTACCTTCTGGAGAGAATTATCTTTGTGAAAATTTTATGTTTTGCACCCTAATATCTCAAAATCTGAAGAAAAAAATAAGAAACCCAGAAAAAAACACCCAGACCCTTGAATATTTGTTTACATACTGAATGTCTTTTTTTTGTTTAATTTTTGTCTCATTTTTTCAGGGTTCTAAGTTGCTATTTTGAGTACCTAGAAATGTCATACAGTAAGGAAACATGACTGAGTGAAGGAGTGCATGGCAGAAAGCTTGATTATCAGACCTTTGCTTATTGTAGCATTTGCTGTCATCTTACATTTGACTGGAGCCACGAGGTCTGAAATGATGTTCCATTATGCTTCAGAGGCCCATGGAGTCCGCTCCATGGACCTTAAGCTAATAACCCAGGTATATAAGCTTCAGTGAAACAATGCTGTAGAACATCTGTACCCCTTCCTGTAATGGTGATAGTGAGTGAAAGCTGACTTACCATATGGTCCTTGTGAGTGTACAACAAGCACACAAAACATGTTAAGAAAGCAGAGGCTTCAGATCTAGGAGAAGCTGGTGGAGATTCTGCTGCTAGGAAAATCTTGTAACAGAATGGGATACATCTCTTCTAAGTAAATATAGAAGATTTTAGTATCTCACTTCAGCACTTTGGAATATCTCTGGAGTGAAAAGAAAATGATCAGAACTCCCAGAAGGATTTCACTTTTCTTCAGACGCGTCCTTTGGCTTACGAATGCAGTTTTCTCCATTAAGTAGAGAGGAACTGTTAATTGCCATCTTCTGCCTGGTGACTGAAATTTATCTCCTCACTGACTACAGAGGAAGCACAATTGAGAAAATGAGACATGTTGCACAGCTCTTAGGAAACTTCAGAGAAATTATTCCCTTTATGGATACAGACGTTCTGAATTGCTTTCCCAGGACTCCCGATGGTTTTCAAAATAGCCTATAGGATCAGCAGGACAGATATTGCCTACATTGCGTGTAAGGAGAACACAACTTCACTAGGAGAGCTCACAATCAGTCTGCAAGTACCAGGCTGCGTGTTAGCCACCTCTGAGTTTCAGAACGGAATTGAAGTTCAGCCATATCTCTCTGATTAAGTTTTCCTTGTTGTTTGTTCCATAAACAATTTAGAGGGTTAAAGTTCAGTCCAATAAATATAGAAATAAGCCATGTATTTCATGAAGCATTCTGAATCAACCAGCTGCAGCCAAGTGAATGAAGAGAATGATATATTTATTCAAATGGGCAATCTCCCAGATACCTGTATTTGTCAGCATGCAAAATATTATTGCTTATCTGGATAGCAGAGTTATTTATTATTAGCCTTTGTGAAGAGCTCTTATGTACTCTGAAATAGACTTATAGGAGTGGTAGACATACCACTGGGAATTAACACTGCAATCATTAGTGAGGAAGGGGAACATTTTCTTGTACTGTTTTTCTTTGGTTAATCTGGGATCAAATAATTCTAACACTAGTAGTAGGAAAGGGAAGAGTCACAGAAAAATGTCTGACAAAGTTAATGTCTCAGGTAACTAGCAGAATTGTGCAAGAAAATTTCAGAGATCACTGTTTTGGAAGACAGAGAAAATGAAATAAATATATCTAAGAATCACAGAAGGATATCATAGAATCATAGAATTGTAGAATGGCCTAGGCTGGAAGGGACCTTAGAGATCATTTAATCCAACCTCCCTGTCATGGGCAGGGACGCCTCTCAACTAGATCAGGCAACAGGCGAGGACCGAATGGGGATATCAGGATATTTTTACCAGCCAGTGACCAAGCAGTCACTAATCTCTCTCAATGAAATATAAATTAACCCAGTCTCTGTTCAGTTCCATAGCAAGTTCAATGAAACAGTTTTACAGTCAGTGAAATTAGGTTTTTGTTACAGTTCTGTTTCTGTAGAATAGATGGATAGTGTAAAATATCTCCCAAATTTAATTCTAACTATTGAATTAAATTGGGAGATCTTTCCCAATCTGTCAACAATGTTTACAGTATTTGTACTAATTGTAACGTTTGCAATTACACCATATAATTTTCTTACATCCTTCCCCTGTGTTTCTTATGAAAAGGCTCATGTAGATACTAGCTGTGTTTAGGACTGGGCTAAACTCAGTTGATATTCCCTTGACTTCAAAAAAACTTTGAACAGGATCTATCAGAGAAAAATTGCAAATCACCCCAATAGCTAATGAATTAAGGTAAAAGACTAAGACTAAGCAAATAAACCTCCCACGTGTCCTGAAAAAACTCACTGTTATGGGTAAACTTTAGCCAAGAATGAAAAATATAGACTTTGTTAAATTGTTAATTATATCAGGTTGTTGAGTGGCATTTTTTTCCTCACTTATGCTATAAATTTAAATAATTTAGAGTAAAAAAGAAGCAGTGTAGAGATTGTATAAATATTTTATTTGCTCATTTGAAAGGCATACTGTTACTGAAATACATATGGTGGTACATGTAAATGTAGACTTTGGACTTACATCATCACTGTATTTGCACAAAATGGTCTTGGAAGTTATATAATTTAGGATAACAGACCGAGGCTGTAATATTTCCTCAGAGTAATCACATTTTTAAAGTGTAATAATTTCTGAACAATATTTTCAGAACATCTAAGTAAAATAATAATAAAAAAATATACAGATATCCTTTTTCAGAACCAAACTCTGTCCTATTTTTCACCAAAACTAAGGAGCATAGTTACTTGCTAATGAACTTGAGGGGATTGTCAGTCAAACTTAAACACTGAAATGTTTGTGTCTCGTAAGTTTAGTTCTGGTCACAGCTTTGAGATGCTCTGATGAAAGTTGTAAATGAACCTGTCTCTTTTCTCAGAGACAGACTAACCCTGTGCTAATAGGAAAGGTCTCTTATCAGGGGCTGATTGAGACAATTAATTAAGTACTTCTGATGGAGAACTTCAGCAACTATGTTCTGAACTTATTTCATGGTTACTTAGATCTTTCCCATTACAGTGATATCATTTTGTATCTTGGTCTTCTATTGGTACTGTGCCGAACAGCACATGAATTCAATGCCGTTTTTCAGAGTTTTTCTGAGACGCTGTGTTCTTTGATGTCTGTAAGTAAGAGTAATCTAATTTACCAGTTGTCATCTGAAAGATTGTAAAAAAACTTTAGAAAATATCAATATTTAGGTTTCTTCTTTTCATTTCTGTTTCTGTGAATAGTTTCAATATCATATAAAGTATGTTTTTATTATTCAGAACAATCATTTTAAAGGAACAGCTTCAAAAAGACTGGTTTGAAAATGTTCTCTATTTCTACTGTGATAGCCATCAGATTTGGTTTGAAATGAGTTTTTAGGTCTTATTCTCATTTTGACAGAAGAAATGTATCTAAAATAAGTCACATTCAGTCAAATTTCGTACCACAAAATAAAACTGGGGTGAAGTTCAATTTTTTTATCAATTTCCTTTTAAAAATTATATTTATTTTTCTGCCTTATCTAGGCTTTTGATGCTCTGGTCCACATCCATTGGGTTTTTTATGAAGACACAATCAAAAGAACACCTTACCCCCAAGTATCTTTTTTTTTTTACAAGCTCTTTCCTGTTGTCAGTTTTTAACAAGCGTACTGCTACATTTAACTACTCCTTTAAGCTGCAACTGGGACTTCTATAAATCAGCACCTGAACACTCTATAGATCCCTCTGGCCACGTAACCTGAACACGAGGTTTACATTTCAATGAAATAGGATCATGCAAGAAACTATTTGCAGGTGTCTAAGCAAAGCCACAGCTCTTACGGATTATAATGTTTAGGTCTACCTGTGCGTTTATCTTCCTATTCATTTTGCAAGTGCATTTCGATGCTATCAAAGTGTCCGGTAAATTATTTGGTGCAAGTTTCTGGTGGTTTTCTCTGTTCTGAATCAAGGGATCCATATGCTGGGACGAAATCCTGGGCACAGTAAAATTGTACATCCATAAATGCCTCTGCTGCAGACACCTGTAATGTCACCAGAACTACCAGATGCAAATCCCTACTTATTAAAAGCTGAGCTTTGTGTTTTTATCTCCTTCTATTTATATTTATGAATGTCACGTAATTTCTGTGGGCCTTGTGAAAATTTATCAAATAAATAGCAAATCTCAGTGTATACTGGTGTGAATGTACCAAACGTTAAGGTTACAGCATGCTCCATGACTTGAATTAATTACCTAAAATATTCCATAGGGCAGAAATTTCCTGTCACAAGCACATTCATAAGCTCCTCCAGGGACCTAAGTCAGGCCCTGAGTCTTGCCACTCAGACCCCTCTCCTGGCTGTTTATTTGGCACCGTGAAAATTTCAGGATTTTCACAGCATATGGATCTTCCGCAGTCTCCCTAATTATGGATTCAGTAATAGCTCTGTATATGTATGTGGTCAAATAAGAAGATTATCACCAACATCAGTGGGTTTTGAATTTGATTTCAAGGTAAGTTGAACAAAGGAACAACCCTTGGACAGGAGTATTTCACTCGTGCTTCACTCTAGACTCTGTAGATCGGATTAGTTAAGAGGTCCAGCTGGCTAGTTTGATTTTCTCATATGGAAAACAGCAGTCAAGCACTTTGTTTTAGTAGTAGTTCCTCCCTAATTTATTGCTTTTTTTTGCTATATGACAAAACCCAGATGTTAGCTTTAAAAACACTACCAAAAAATATCCTCCCTTAGGCTGTTCTCACTGGTACTTCAGCTGTCCCTTGTGTCGGTGACATTCTAGAGATCACAAATTTCCTTTTTCTTTTCTTTTTTTTTTTGAGATTTCAGAATTATTACTGCTCTGACAGTGACAGCAGTTTTAAAAAAAAATATTCTTTTACCATTTCCGTTGGACTCCACACTGCTGAAAGAGCAGATCCAGTCACAGATTAGAGTACAGATAAGCAAATCCTACTCCTTGTGGTAAATTAAATCCAGTACTGCTCTCTTCCTTAGGAATCAGAAAGACAGGATCAGCTCTGACTTTTCCACTGGTAATAAATGTGGTGTATTCTTTTTTCAGGATGGTGATAGCTCATGATGGTTTAATTTCAATAGCTTAGTCTGATGAGTTCATAGCTCCACCATTAGTGTTAATTAGTTATCTAGCAGCATGTTAGATTGGTGGATCTTAGCATCCCCCCCTCCTCGGGGATTAATATCAATTAATGTAAAAGAAGACTGAAGAAGAGACAAAAGAAAAAAAAATTGTGCTTTGATACTTTTTCCTCCCTCTTTCTGTTTGTGTTTTATTTTACTGCAAGAATTGCATATAATTGCATGCCTCAATAGTTGCAAAAATATTCATGCAAAATAATAATATAAAGCACAGATTAAAAGAAATGAACGCATACCTGAATTGTACCTCATAAGTGGATTTAGTGTCTGCTTTGAATGTATGATGACTACAAGCTATGAAAATCTACAGGATCACAGATCTTATAATAGCATTTCCCCTTGTTTTCTGATCATTCTCATAAAGAACAGAGCTAAGTTTAAGCACTAGTAAAGTTAATTTCAATTGTAAAAACCCCTTTTTTTTATTCCTAATATTTCTTTCTCTGCTGCCATCCGAAACTGGCTGCAGTAAATATCATTTGATGCAAAAGAGAATCTAAAACACCAGGTTTCATCACAACCAGTTCTAGACTTCTGTAATTCAAAGATCTATATATGAACTGCATATTTAGACTTCCTTTTAGAATCTTTGTTAAGAAAGAGACACTCTGATGGTACCTTTCAATTCATGCTAAAATAGTTGCTTAAAATGAGTCTGCTGAATTGGACTCTTAAGAGTGTTTATTATTTAATGATTCAAGTATCCTGCTACCAACAAGTGAGCAAACCTAAGGATGAACAGTGCGGAGAGAAATCGTGATTCAGGTCACATCTCTAATCAAATCTTCTTACTGTCCATCATATAATGACAAACTAATATTATTGCCAACGTGTTTGATTAACTCATCAGTTGAGTTTATGAGGTTTTTATATCACTTGTTACAGGCCTGGGAATGTTTCTTTTGAGATGACTTTCCTTTTACTCAAGATTTTCTTGTCTCAGAGCATAATCAAGACAAATCTGCCTTCTACTCTGAGCTTCTCATGTTGCTTAGAGGCAATCGTTCAAAAACTTTCATTCCTTGAACAAGAGCAAGTGCCAGATTCTGTGCCTGCGATGAGGTAGTCCTGGTTACAGCAACAGCCTGATTGAATTCAAGGAACATCTGAACTACGATCTTAATCATATCATTTAACTTTAGGTAGTCCTGCAAGAAGTAGGGATTTGGAGTTGCTGATCCTTATGGATTCTTACCAATGTGAGATATTCTATGATTCTATGATTCTGGGATTCTTTTTAGTTGTCTAGATGTATAATTTAGGATATTGAGGAATCTGAATTGAAATTTACCTTTGATAAATGTGTTGGTTTGCTCTGATTTTATTGTCTTCAGAAACTGGCCAAGCATGTGTTTGATTCCATAGAGAAAAATATAGTTCTGTTTATAGCACAGTTCTTAAGGAATTAAGATTTAATATATAATCCACATAGTTCTAGTCCTTGCTCAACTATTTTGCCTCTAGTGTATCACTCCTAGAATGTGTGAGCACTTCGAAGAACACCTATAAGATGTCAACTTTTATATTTACTTTTACTTGACCTCTAGATTCATATGAGGACAATGAGTTTTTCAGGATTCAGAGGAGAAGGCATTGTGTGTACCATAAAGGTGATAAGTTTCTGAAATATGTCTAAAATTTCTTGTGCTGTTAGTTCATGCACAAGCAAAAGAATGTGATTTACAAGCCAGGTGTAAGTAAACACAGATTTATAGAACAGTATGTTTTAATTTCTGTAGAAGTTGTCATGTTGTTGTTAATTCTGTAACTAAGAAATTTTGCTACGTCTATTCATACTGATCAGGATGCTCTTTCATGTGTTTGCCTATTAATTCTCATAAGATAAATTGTATGACACTGGTCAGCATTTGTAAATCACAGTGGGATTAAATATATACATGCCTGCACATGCATATAGCCGTATGCACTCTACATGCTTAATTTTACGAATTTATTAGATAATTTTTTTTTTTCTGTCTCTCTGTTAAGATGATATTTTGAATCACTGTTGTACATGTGTGATTTTATAAGTTGTTTGGTTGACTTATATGTTTTACTGGACTGGATGCAATGTTTCAAATGAGTAAACAGATTTTTAAAGTCTTCAAAACCAGAATTTGGAAGTGTAACATTCAGACTCCTCTTTAAAGAGATTTTTTATCAAACAGAATAAGACTTTTTTAAAGAGCTTAGTTGTCATTGAGAAGATGCTGATGCAAATTAGTTGAATAACTAGGACATTTTTGCCAATCAATTTTTTAACAATACTTTTTATTTTTAATCTCCTGACTGCAAAGTATAGCTGATGGGCTTTTGTCATGTTTTATGTATAAAGTTGATATACATCAATTATTTCAGCAGCAAATGTATTATATGCTAAGCTGATTGCCAACTATTGCCTGCCTCGCTAGAAGAAAAATGAAAAGAGACAAAAAAAAGACACCAAAACACAGGAAAAAATCCAGCATTAAAATTGAGTGACTCTTTAAGAAATTATCATGCCCCTACAAGAGAAAATATTCATTCAAAAAAAAAGGGAACTAATTCAGTTTCATCTTGGGAAGAAAACATAAATTAACTGCAGAACTCAGAAATTTAAACTTCCAATATTGAGGCATAAAAAAGGATTAGTAAGCAAGAGAACTCTGTATGTCACGCAGCCACCTAACAGTGCAAACCATGTAACAGAGCTCTTTTTCAAAGCAGCATGAAGATGTTGTGTCACACACCCATTTGTGTTTCCACTGTCAGAACTCCTGAACTTATGGGGAACGTGAAACTGAACTGGTGGGAGGTGGAAGTTACACATTGGAGAGCATAGTGCAGAGGTGTAAAATAAATATCTATTATTATTAATACCCAAAGCTTGACTTGGTGCAAATTCTTCTGGAAAGCTATGTTTTGAAACAACAATATTTGAAGATTTTCTGCCATAAGAAAGCATGAAAAATACCCATGAGTGTGGCTGTGAAGAAGGACAGGAGACTTCTGGAAATGGTCACTTAAGTTTACTGCATCTGAAGGACCAAAGCATGCAGTTGGAGGAAAGACAGAGTTGGGACTACAACTCACCTTCTCTCAAATTAGGATCTTGTGAAGGAACAGATTTGCTCTGTGCCAATGAGATGCCAGACACATGCCAGGGAAAAGGAAACAAAAAATCCTAACTAATAATATGAGGTTAAAAAGCCATTTATGAAAGGGCTGTGCTTCCAAAGGTCGACTTACCTTTAGCAAGTTCGGAAGATGTGTCTTGAGTGCATAGGCTGTGAATCTGCATGCAGTGACAAAGCAGGAAGACTTGGGTTTGAGTGAAACCTGCCCTCATCAGTAGTTTTAGTGTTTACATGGATGTATGCATCAATTCTGATGCATATATCACACTGTTAAGGCAATGTTGGTCATTGCTGCAACGGACAACATACAAAGTACTAGAAGGTAGCTTAAAGTGGCGTATTTCTCCCAAAAATTTCATTTCAATGAATATTTAAACAGATCTTGGGGCTGACCTCTAATTAACATGAATCGATGTAATATGCCATGTGAAATTGCACAAGCTCTCCAAATGACCCATAAAACACAGATAAAGCAGGTACATAAAAACAATTATTTAAGTGTGGGTGTGTAAAAGTAAAAGAACGATTTGCACCACTTAGGTATAGGTACCTGTGTAAATAGGCTAGTCACCTAACCAACCCTGACAGATCAATGGACAAGGCAGGTCCTTCAAGATAATGGTTCAGACTACAGGTATGCTGAACTGGACTGCAGTCTCTCTTCTCTCTCCGTGATGTCTATACATGAGATAAAAACTTGGCTGATTATGCACATATAATTCAGATGTAATTTGTTCTAGCATTTTATTCTATATTAGATATATGGCTACTGTAAGTAAGTATGTAACACAATTGCCATTTTTGCAGTATTCAAGAACGTAATTGCAAGCCCTGCCACACCAGTAAGCTTCAATGATATTTCCAGCTGCTGAAAAGCAGGAAGAAATAAAGATGTTTTATTATTTTATGGCATCTTCTGTGTCAACACTAAAAAAAAGCCAGATTTTTTTTTTTTAAGATGAAATCTGGTCTAGAATAGTGGTGTGTTTTCTTTAGTCAGTATATAGCAAATCTGTCAAAAGAAGGACAGCTAATGTCAGAAAGGTTCATATTTATTCACGTTTAAATTGAGGTTGGCTGTGTTTGCTCTCATTACTGCTGTCATAAATGGTCAAGGACATCTAGGTATGTGTTTTCATAGATGATGTGATCATTCCAACACAACAATTCTGAGTACTGAATCTATAGCTCCATTATAGTTTCTAAAATGTTCCTTACAAAGCACTATTAAGGAATCTGAAACCTACTTATATCTTTTAGCAATGCAATTGCTATGACGACTCAAAACAGGTCAATATCACTTCTTGAAATTCAGATTTGAAAATCAGAGTTATACAGTTAGTCAATCCATCGTGAAAGCGGACAGTGTAGTGGAGATGAATGTGAATTTCCTATGCCTTGGGGAACACATTTATTGATAAGAAAATAGTTTCATTTTAAGTGATTAGAACAAAGAGAAACAAAAGCTAAAAATCCTTTATGTGATATTTATCAATTTTAGACTGACATCTAAGACCATGGAAGATTTGACTCATTCATTACAGTGAACTTTCCCTCTTCTTCATGTAGTACCTGCGCATTTCATTTCAATTTGC
>NW_009732311.1:0-35511 GCF_000703405.1 Apaloderma vittatum | reverse complement strand
TCCTGCTTACAAAGACAAGACCACTTAGTGATTTCTGTATGCTTAATTCGCTCACCTCTGCCACAACTGCTTGAGGCTTTGATTGGCTTCATCTTACTTGCAAGAGGCACCCCACATAGGAGACAGAGTGATAAGCTTTCCTGTTGTCTTTGCAATTCTGAAGGAAGTTTGCTCCATTCTGATCACCAAGCTACCTGGAAGATAGACTTTAGAAATCAAACAGGCTCTTATTCTTGGTAACCAGCTAGCCTGTTTCAAACACCAAAGCAAAACTTGATGAATTTTATGATGACTGACATGTTGAACTAAATGCACTTCCTAAGGCAAGGACTGCAATGACCTTTTAATCCTTTAAATAGATCCATCTTATTTCTTAATACTTTTCTTCTTCTCTTTGTGTTCCTTATGTGTGTGCACTAATATGTACATCTGCTTAATTCTTTTTAGTTTATTCGGTAGACTTTCATAAACTTAGCTCAGTGGTTTGAGTGCAGTGCTGGCAACAAGGACCAACATCGAGATCGCAGGTTCGATTTCTGCTCGGTCCCCATGTGTTGCCTGGTCTAGTCGAGAGGTGGCATCCCTGCCCAAAGGAGGGAGGTTGGACTTGATGATCTCTAAGGTCCCTTCCAGCCTAGGCCATTCTATGATATGATCTATGATCTTTTTCCCACAGGCACTTAAAGATGTAAGGGGAAAGGATTGAGTCTGAATAGGGGAAGGAATGTTGAAGGAAGAAGTAAATTTGTATTTTTAAGAAACCTTGGGTTGGGAGAAATAATTACTCTGAACTGTAGAAATACACTTTGCCAGGGCTAAGTATCAGCTATGCTGCAATTCACAGTCATTTCAAGGTTGTCTGCAGCATGTGAATCAGCTCTCATTCATAAAGCATGTATACACATTTAATGAAAAAAGTTCCCTTCAAATTACAGCTATATTGTGGGTTTAAATAAAATACTGATGACCACTAGCCGTTTACAAAGCACTTTGAACTCAGGAATTACAACTGTTATGAATACAAAATGTTTCAGCGTTCAAAGAAAAAAAAAAAGAATTAAAAAATGGTGCATTATGAACATTCACTTTTCCCACTTTTGCTTGCTTCTTAGGTGGTTAAGTATAGGTACCATGTTCAGGGATCAAATTTTATATTTGTTGTAGATTTTTATGCACATAGATAAGATGATAATAAATAAACTGTATGCTTAGAAATAATCCCTTATACTGACATCAATGTCATCATATATCAAATTGACAGTCCATAGTCTGTACATTCTCTTCTTCATAAACGATTTGCAGATTCCTTGATTTGCAAAGAAAGGTTCTTTGATATCTTGGGGTTTTAATTACATTTGAAATTTGCACTTTCTTTTTTTTTTCCCTTTTCCTTCTGTGTAATGTAATAACAAGGTAAACATATACAGAAATAAACGAAGAAACCAGCGAACTGAGTTTTTAGGACTGAGGGAACTGGGTTTTAATAGGTGAATCTTGCTTTTTCCATAGTGACTATCATGACTCTAACTAACTTTCTAGAGGATTCTCAAAGGAAAAAAAGTCACTTACAGATGTATGCACCACTGTTACTGATTAAATTATCAAAACATTCAAACAGCAACGATTTATCATGTGTCTTCTAAACTGCCTTTAGTTTAGAATGTTATGAAGAAAACATGATAAATTCTTATGTTTAGTTATATCATAAAATTGGCAAATAAGTTAAACATAAAGTTTATAGATCAGAAAAAACTAATTCCAAGAAAGTGAAAACTGAAGCAATTAAAAAAAAAAAGGAAATTACCAAATTTCTCATACACATAACATTCTGTCCTAGAAGATAAAATAGTGAAGCTGTTCAACACGTGCTGTATTGCTAACTGTAAAATCTTAACCTTTTCTAAAAGACATTTGGGGGAAAAAAAGAGAGCCTATATAAACAAATTTGCCTGGTCCAAGGGAATCTGAGAGTTCAGGCCAGCTTCAGATGTCAGATTTTAATTTCCAGCATGTCTAGCTCCTAATTAACCTAACTATGAAGCTCAGCTAGAAAATATTTCTTTGAGGGAAAAAAAGAGAGAAAAGAAAGCATGTTTCCAGTGTAGCAGATAAATAGGTAGCTATTACCTAGGTCTTGTTTCTGGATAGTTTACCTCCTTAGAGATCTTAAAGTAGGATTGTTTACCAGTAATGAGTTTTCCCTGGGTGAGCAATTGCTTTTTCCAATGTGTAGTATGTTGAAAGGCCTTATTTGCTTGTAGCCTATGTATACTTGTAATCTGCCTGTAAGCTATACAGAGAGTGTTTTTAGGAAAAAGCAAAATAAATATACTTTATTCTGAAAGGTTTTTTTTCTAGTCTACATTGTTTTCTTTAAGCATTTAGCTTAACTTTAAAGTTCATTAAGATGTTTAAGCTTAGTTGCATAAGAGATATAAGAGTAGACCAGATAGCTTACTAAAATTGCAGGGCAGATGGAGATTTTATTTCAGTATATCTCAGAGAAATAGTGCTTGACATGGAAGTTAATACAACATACGTTGTTTTTTTTTAATGTCTGTACTGGTTTTAGCATAAAGCAGCAGACAAAGCTTTCCCCTACCCCAGATGCCATGGATGGATCTTATACAACAAAGGAAAGAAATGGGGAAAGGTAGTGGTCTGGTGCATCAGAGTCCTATGTTTTTCATGATCCCACACCACTGTGCAGGACATTAGAGAGAAGAAAAGAAGAGTTATGTCAATCTAGTGCCTCTGAACACAATGTCCAGTGCAGCCCTTTCCAGGAGCCCCAAGCTTCACTGAAATATCAGTGTAATGTTTGAAGACAGGGACAGAGGAGCTAAGTGCTGTGTCACACTAAGTCTGTTCGAGGAGGCACATTTGGGGAAGGGGTGTCTAAATAGTGTGAACAACTGTGTAGGAGACGGAATGTAATTAAATTAAATGAATGTTAAAAGCAGACTAATAATACATTGAATTTTACTATAAATGTGCCATTCACAAAGCCATAGTTAAGGTTATGTCTTGCATTAAAAAAAAAGATTTTCTATCTTTTCAGAGAGACTCCCAAAATTAACAGCATTTCCTATCTGTGTATAGGATGATGTTTTTAATGGTGAATTAAAATTTGCAGAGGAAATGAAATTTAAAAAATTAGGTCTTTAAAACCTAGTGTCTAGTAGCTGACAATTCACTTGTCCTGCCAGGTCTTAATAAAGCACTCAGTTTTCTTACTTACAAGAATAATAAAATTGAAAATATTTAAATATTTCATATGAGGCTCTTCTTCACAAATATAAGTCCTCTTTCCATCACAGGCCCAGCTATAAACTCAAGTATAGCATGAAAATATTGTCTTGGACTTAAGCAACTTTAACTCTTCCAGAAAATGTGTATTCAATGCCTGAGAAGGAGAAAGAAGTTGAAAAATATGTAACTAAATAGGTTTAAAATCTGTTAGCATAAAATGCAGTTCACTAAAACAAAACTTCAGACTGGATGCAAAGTCTATTAATGTGAAAGTTACTTTAGCATTCTTAAACATTTGATCTTTTTAGTTGCATAATTTAAAATATTAAAATTCACATATTACAAGATGCATTGGTTCTGAAAGCCTATTTAAATACTGATGTATTTAAAGTGGTTATTTAAATCTTAAGATAATGCTAGAGTCTAAGCTTAAACCTGGAAGCTATCAACATAGACTAACTTTGCCCTGATTGAAGAAAGCCATTAAACATTGCCTTATTAAAGTTTATTGATTTAAGCATATGCTTAAAGTCAATCATGTGCTTAAAAGATGCTTCTTGCATAGATTTGGTTTCCTGAACGCTGAATTTAATTCTATGACATATTGTGTTGAACAGATCATTGGCAATTAATACAATTGCCCTCTGTATCAGGAAAAGGAAAAGTGAGAGAAACTGTGTTCTTGAAACAGAAAGAGGTCTCTGGATCCTGAGAGGTCCTTGGGATCCAGTGGTGAATTCAAATAGAGAGAAGGGAAGCTAGAGGGCCAAATGTCCAATCTAGAAGAAAATCCGCAGTGTTTTTTCTGTTTTGTTTTGGTTTGGTTTTCAAATATGGGAGAAGTTTGTTTTTTGAAGAGGATGGAGATTATCCTTTCTGAAAATCGATTACTCTCTGATAAAGATCCTTGTACCTGTAATAATACTCATTCCCAATCTAACACCTAGAGAGACCTTTTAGAGAAGTGTAACCCATACAGTGGGTTACAAAAACTATCCAGTTTTTGTATGGCTCATAAAATACCACTCTTACCTATAAAAATGCATACCTTCATAACATGAGTGATTACATCACACACTTCCTCACCCTTGTCTGGACTCTGTTGACAGCAGTACTTATGCACTTGTGAAATCTGCGTGGCCACATGGTCCTGGGCAAGACCACTGCTCTGTCTTGCGTGATGGACTTAAACTGAACCTGCTCCCCCTAATCCAGTAATGCATCATCACAGAGTCTTACTTTGATGATGTATTGCACCAGTATATCACCATGAGCTTGTCAGTCAGAATATGGCATCAGTTTTGCTAAACAGATCCAAGAGCAGGTTCAGTGTAATTACAGGACAGAAGGTGTCCTGATATTCCTTGGAGACAAAGCCCTTGTGCCAAGAATTCATATGTTTTGCATTGCTGTGCAGTGATCTGACAAATACACTGAAGCATCTGAAGAGAGTTCACACAGACTTTGTCAAGAGAGTAATTCTAAAACAAAGATGAAAAGTGAAAATCCTAATACCTTCTTCATAAAAACCCCCACAGACTCTAACTATAATCTGTATTTCAGTACTTCAAAGAAGCTTTACAAGGACACTGTCAGGTCAGATTTGGCTTATCAAGTAAGCTATATAAAAATAAGTTGCTACTGGAGAAAACAGTTTCATTATCTTTCTTAAGGACAAACATTCTTTTCGTGTGAAGTTACACCAAGTAGCTACACCAAGGAGATCACTGCTACTTGTAGGAACAAAGTCACCATAAGAAAAAGAAAAAAAAAGTGGACATTAATCCTTTTTAACATTTAATTTGACTTATGAGGACACCATATAGGTGATGGTCAAAACATTCTTTTATTACATGGTGTTGTGTTGTTATTTTTCTTAGCTAGTGGACATATTTGCAACCTGAACATCAAAGATTACTTTTAGTATGGAAACCTTAAAATGCATAATTGCCTTTTTCAACAAGAATTCTGCCTTCCTTTGCAAAATGACGTCCTATTTCATGGCAAGCATGAAGTTTATAAAGTCAAATACAAAACAGTGCAGTACATTTACCTATAGCATGTATATGCATATATTTGTATACATGTAAGCATATCTGATCTTCAAAACTTTATCCCATATATTCTTTTTTGTGTCTGTATATACATACATACACACACGTATATACACATATGTGTACACATACATGTGGGAACTAATATATAAATGATAAAATCAATTCAATTTTCAAAATGCTATCATCTTTTTGTAAAGTTGAGTTCATTTTATGTCCTTTCCGTTGTGTCTGATGATATTTGTTGTGAGAGTACATCATTGCATTTTAAAGCTGTTAAGGAAAAGTCAAAAATTTTGGCTTCTGATTTACATCCAAGTTTTGGAGGGAAAGGTTTGACCCTTTGTTACAAGAAATCTCTTGCTGTATTTGTCAACATGGAGGTGGAATTTAGGTTACTTTTTCCCATTAAAATAAATGGACAAAAGGCTAAATTACTTGGGTTATCAAATAAGATTAATATCCTTTATCAGAGGATTATCAGAGAAAGAGTTTTAGATGTTTCTATTTTATCACACTAACTATCAAAGTCCTTAGGAGTCAAACAAAACACATTGTTCCAGGCTCTGTGCAAGCATAATAAAAGGTCTGGTGCATTTACAAAGGAGACAAGGCAGCTGAAAAATAACAGAAAGAGGCAAGCACAGAAGTAGCAAGATCAGCTCCACTTTGTTTTATTGTGAGAGTTTGGGTCTTTTTTGTTTTTCTTTGTTTTGTTCTCTGACTGGTGTTTTTCTTTCCTGATTTGTTGGTTTAGAATTCTTAGTGGAGATAATGTTAGCAGACAGATAATGGGATGAAAAATAATAAAGACAGGGAGGTTAGAGATTTGGGGTCATGTCCGAACACTCTGAGTTGCAGAGAATGAACCACAAAGTCAGTTACTTAAGGGACAGGATATTCTCTATATAATCGTCAAGAAAAAAATTAGAAATGAGACCAGCTCCCCCGTAAAAAAAATCTTTTGAGAAATGTACTCTGTTTTTTGCCCCTTAAAATCTTTCTACAAGAGCTGCCCTGGTTTAAGTTTTTGCTCAGCTTATCCCTGTAATTCTTTTCTTGAGCATCGTCAGGCTTAAAGGGGAGCAGAAATAGGGGGGAGAGATTGCCCAAGAGATCCTGGTTGCTTCTGGAACTTCTCTAGTTAGTGAAATAGTGTACACAACATAAAAGGAGACATTCTTCTACAAAAGCAACTATTAGGGAGGAAGGTATATTTCAGTTTCATTATGCCCTTAACATTGCCTCTGTTACTGTGCATTGCATGCTATATCCCTTTCTATGTGTAAATGAGCTACATGTGTCTGTTTAAAACCACAATCTAAATTATACTAAAAAAACATTGTCCTCTATATGACAAAGTTGTTCTTGACAGAGAAATTTTGTCTTACTAAAATTCAAAGCTAAAATTCTTGAGAATAAGGGACATCAGACTGGGGATTAAGAATCTGTCTCTGAGAAGTCCTACAGGTGCATTCCCTGCAGGCTTGTCATGGGATCATCAAAATCACAGACCTTCTCAGGGCGCATCATTGATTGCATCTGACTTGTACACCTGGGTCACTGTTTGGGGAGAGCAGGGCATGCAGAAGGGAAGAGGGGAGAGACTTGGGAATGCTGTGCATTGTCTTCAAATTATCTTAAGCATGTCCATCCAGACCTGTTTGATTGGGGGTGTCCTTAGGTCCTTCAGTTCAGACAGAGCAGGAGTTAACCAGGTAGTTGAGATAAATGGGCCTGATCACCCATTTCTCAGAGCTACTGTTTCAAGCTGCTGGCAATATACAAAAGCTATCACTGGCTTTATATTCAGCTGATGTTTTCATGGTTACCTTCATTACCATCTGTGCTGGAAATAGTGCCTTTTAATAAAAGCTTAGATTCTGGATCATGAATTGCAAAGGATACTCCAAATAGGACAACAATTTAACTAGAAAGAAAAGTATATCTGCCTACATTTCCACTATCCAAATGGAAAGCAAGAGAGATATTTGAGGAGAAAAAACAGAAAAAAAAGGAGTTGAAAATTACCTCAGTTTTGAAATAATCTAAGGTGTAACTTTTAAACCTATTTTTTTCTTTATGTTTCTTCACTCCCTCCCACCATCTTTGATAATCTAACCATGATAGTGAAGCTCCTAGTGTTCTGTGTTTCTGTTTTTTTTATCTCTCTCTGAGTATTTTTTTGCTGCTTGACTCTAAGAATTTCTGGCACGCTGTGTTGCTCCCTTCGTATGGTTTTCTTTAACGAACAGAGACATTTTGTGTGCTAAAACTCTGCTGCTCCACTGCTGTCTGCTCGTCTAAAGCTCAAAGAAACCTACCACAAGAGGAGGGAATATATAATTATTGTATAACTTTCCGGGGTTTGCTTTTTTTTTATTATTTTTTTCTTGAGGGCTGGAGGAGGAGGAAAGAGCACAGAAATAGGAATAATAGCATGGTTCCTGATCTGTTTGTATTCAGGTCAGCAGACAGTGGCAGGACTGCTTCTGAGTGTCTCTCTCCTACTGTTGTACCCTACGTAGCCCTATGACAGGAACATCAAGAAAACTTGGTTTGTATTTCTGTTTTAAAATATCTGCCAGAGTCCTGATCTATTTTCATCCTGAAGCACTGAGGAGCTAAAAAAACAACTGAATTATATAAGAAACCTTTCCGAAAACAAAGACTGTGCACTATTTGATTAATAATTGCCAGTAGCAATTCAAATTGTACCATTCAAATTGTATTAAAGACTGCATATCAAACTGTGGTGTATCTGGATATACATGAACACAGAGCACAATCATTTTATGCTACCACAATCCTTACTTCGTATGATCTTGGACTGATTTCAAAATATCTGATTTGAGTTCTGCATTGGAAATGCAAAACTAACTCAGTTGCCTGACTGATAAAGTAAAGCACACAAACTGGAAGAAATTATAATCTACTTGTGGAGCTGGGAATTTCTTAGTAAAATCATTTGGTACATATTAAATCTCTGAGAGATACGTGACATAGTCTGTATTTTTTTTACCTGCGTTTATTTTTGTTGCTTTTCTTCATTTTAGAGACCCTATTGTAAAAGCAGTTTATCAACAGGTTGCCAAGATTAGAAATCTCAGTCTTGGGACCAACTCCATTTTCATCATATCATACATATCATTCTGCCTCATACATTACTCAGCTGAAGGAAAGAGACCAAAACCTAGGAAAACCTAAAAGCATAAAATGAAAATTACTAGTAAACAAATAAAATGCATTGCTTTAATGGAGTCTATGGGGTTACTATGACAGCTTTTCCCTAAAATGTTATGATCCACCTGGAACTTGGGGGAATTTGGAGAAAGGATAATAATAATACTTTGCAGTTTTTAGTGCCTTTCAAATAAGGGTCTCAAAACACTTCACAAATATTAATCAAATGTCATAACAGTACTGTGAGATAGCACTACATTATTATTCACAAACAACAAAAGATCCTTTAAAAACAAAAGCGATTTTATGTTTCAAGTGTATTTGAGTGCAATACAATTAAGCAGCCTTACTCAGTGTGTACAATTTTAGCAGTAACTTTCCCCATATTGTGGCAAACAAATAAGAGACTGGGTCTGTACTGGGCTAGTAACCAGTGCTCCATCATGCACATTTTATGTTTTGCTAGGATGTCATCTGATATCTTTCTGTGATGCTTGTGAGTCATGGATGACTCTGAATCCCAGGATTTTGTCTTGCTGTATTTATTTTTAAAAGAGGGAATAGCACCTTTGCATTCAATGGAGCCCCTGCCCACAGCACAGGAGTTGGAATTAAATGATATTTAAGGTCTCTTCCAATCTAACCCATTCTATGATCCTGCATTTGTCTCAGCTTCCCCAGTCTTGAATTGGAGCAGAGATCCACATGATGAGAAGTAGGACTGGTTATTCCTGCAAACACAGTCTAATCAGGAAAAAAATTACTAGAATAAGATGATTTAATGAAAAGATGTGATGGCTAGGCAGATATCTAGAGAGGGTTAGTGACTATGCAGTGTTGTACTGTATGACTATCCATGTTTTATTGTGTAGCTGGTGAATCTAAAAATCTTTTATATGAATATTATTTAACTGTCCAATGCTAATAATTACTATAGCTGCTGTAGTTAATATATGTTGATTTGATTATGTATCAGAAGATGGACTTCAGTGAAAAAATAATTATAACAATAAAAGATATATGAAATGCCTGACTGCTTAATTTGTATTTAATTGTGGGGTTTAGGTTGTTTTTATTGTTATATCTTGCTTCATCTTATAACTCAGTTACTCTGATAAAGCATTCTTAAATATGTCTTGGAATGTTCATTACTAGAAACAGTTTCAAGAAAGCTTAGCAGTCGTATCATGTAAACATCTATCTTATAATTAAAACTCAATTAATATGTTTGTAGCAAGCATTTGCTGTTTAGGATGTATACAAAAAATGCCTAATGGAATCTAAATTTAATCCCTATTAGAAACACTTTAATTTAAATTTGATCACAAATCTTTATCTCCAGTTTATATTTTCAACATAAAAAGGAGCTCAAGAAGCCACAACATCTTAATCACAGAAGATCTTTAGCTCATCTAAATAAATCTTTAAACACAAGGGCAAAAAGAGTAACAAAGTTGCATTAAAAAAACTAAAAAAAAAATAACTAAACAAATCCACATACCCAAACGATGTGTAAGTGCTTCTAAATCTAAATAAATCTTTAAACACAAGGGCAAAAAGAGTAACAAAGTTGCATTAAAAAAACTAAAAAAAAAAATAACTAAACAAATCCACATATGCTTCTAAAATGTGGTCTCTTTCTTCCCTCACACGTGTGGGGAAGCATCAGATTCTGCTGGATAGACAGATTCTCTCATCCACTGAGAGCCTCAGAAAGTCCAGGCAGACCTGCCTGTGAAATCAGAATTATCAGTATTAACTGAGCAAAAGCAGCAGGACTGAGCCCGGGACTAATATGTGCCACTGACAGCCTGAACCATGTCCCAGGTGGACTTACACATTTAGAAGTTGATGGTGATGGTGACATTAATAAAAGGCAAAAGAAGGTATAAAACATCTGCTGGGTAAGAGAGCAAAACAAAACTGGTATGTGTCCCAGAAGGGTTGTAAAGAGAAATGGGGTTAACATTCATAGCAAAAGCAAGGAAATAATTCTCTCAAAAACTAAACAAGGTGAAAGACTGATTCCAGCATTCTGCATTAAAATCAGGGATAAGAAAACACAGAAGAAAACAGGTTTGTTGACAGAAGAAAAAAATGCAAAAAGAAATAAAAAAACAACAGCCCCCAGATAAGACTTAAATTAGAGAAGGGTAGCAGACTTAAATTTCAATAACTACATTTCTCCTTCCAGTAAGAAAAAGGCAGGGCAATTTCATCACCTTCCTACCTCTTCATTCTTCATCTTTATATCATTGGAATAGGAAGGTTTAAGCAGTAGGACATAAAAAAGTAATAGTAGGTGAGTAGGGTCGTTCAGGTTTTCCTCATAAGCTTATATATGCATTAAAATAGTACCTACATACCTGTATGTGTTGTATGATGGATCTTGCAGGATCTAGCAGTAGTGACCATCAGTCTTTCCAAACCTGACCAGACAAACTGAGCAAACTACTATGTTCCTCTGGTACACATCGACTGAATGAATTTGAGTTGTAGTTACCATATACTTATTAGACTTACTCCATTCATGCACAATGTGTTGTATAGCTGTAACTGAGAGTAGTCACTTTGATGACTTTAAGGACACAGGAAAATCTGCAACATGGTGTTTGATTGGCTAATATCACAGAATCATAGAATTATATAATGATTTTCGTTGGAAGGGACCTTAAAGATATTTAGTTCCAACCATCGTGCCAGGGACAACTCCCACTAGACAAGGCTGCGCAAAATCCAACTCAGTCTTGATCATTTCCGGGGAAGAGCAAGCTGTTTCAATGTCTCACCACCCTCACAGTAAAGAATTTCCTCCTTATATCTAATCTACATCTACCCATATCCAATCTAAATCTACTCTTTTTCAGTTTGAAACCAATATCACTTGTCTTACCACTACACTCACTGATAAAGAGTATCTCCCCATCTTTCCTCTAGTCCCCCTTTAAGTACCGGAATTCCACTAGAAGGTCTTCCCAGAGTCTTCTTTTCTCCAGGCTGAACAATCTCAGCTCTCTCAGTCTATCCTCATAGGGGAGGTGCTTCAGCTCCCTGATCATCTTTGTAGCCCTCCTCTGGACTCACTCCAACAGATTAATGTTCTTTTTATGCTGTGAGCCCCAGAGCTGAACACAGTACTCCAGGTGGATGCTCACAAGAGCAGAGTAGAAGGGGAGAATCGCCTCCCTCAACCTACTGGCCATGCTTCTTTTGATGAAGACCAGAATGATAGTGGCTTTCTGAGCTGTGAGCATAAATTGCTGGCTCACGTTCATTTTTTCATTCATGACAATACCGGAATGCCTGAACTGCAGGCAATGCCTGGAAACCACAATTCTGGCATTAGGAACTTATTTCAAATGAAGGTTTGGAGCCTAGTTCCTATGGACCTTTGTCTCATGTTGGCACTGATTAATATACAGCTTTCTCATCTTCTCTGTGACTGACCCTCAACATTGCAGTGATTTGCATGGTTCTAACTCATCCCCATGCTGTTAAATGGGGTGTTATGGGCCACTAATACGTCTGAACAAGCAGATGATGAAGGATGCTCCCAAACCGTTGGCTTATTTTCCTGCAGTTTCACTCTCTGTGTGCATGACTGCTTTCTTTCTGTCTCCAGGATCATAAAAAAAGCACAGGTATTATTGCAAAGATGGAACAATAATAGACCTGAAACTTCTGAATCAGGTACTGCTCTTGTTTTAAACTCTATGTTTTCTCAGGTACATGATAGGTGCTATCTTGGGTCTTCACACACATTGCTTGGCAGCTTCAGGTGTAAAGTAGGACTTATGTAATTTTAAACTATCTGAAGATTTGTGTTCTGTCATCACAGGCATTCAGATAATAAAGTTTTGCATATTTTGTTTGTTCTTTGCCTTAATGAATATAATGCTGGGGTTTATTTGCAGAAATTATGCATAAGATTTATTCCTCATATGGAAAAATCTACCAAAAAAACCAAAAGACGGATTCATCTGTCCTAAAAACAGATATACAATCTAAACCAGTTGTGTAACTCCTTTTATATTCACTGAAGAGAGATAAGCACTGTCAGAGAGTTGTATATCTCATTGGTTTTAGACACATGTCATAGGATACAGGAATTACTCTTCAGAGGTTCTTTGCATCTGTCCTTCTTACAGAGGAAAATTTCAAGGCTATTTTTTAAAAAAATATCTACCACCACCTGAATGGCAGAAAAACAAAGTGAATTTCACCCTTTGTGCTTACTTTGGTGGAACTCTCATAATCTCAGTGCAAGCATCTATCCAGAATCCTTGTCCAAGGTCTTTTCATTTCTTAATACAATCGGTAAGCATGTCCAAAATGCAATGTGAAATTTTTAAATCTGTTTTGTGTTCAAGCATGAAAAAGTGAAAAGCACGAAAAGTGAAAGCTTCAAAACTTCTTCCTTCAACAAGCCGTTCAACTCATTATTTCCTCACCGAAATTTATTTTGCCCTAGATGCTACTGAATAGGTTACAGTGCCTTCTATGCAGAAGTACGTTCTCGTAACAAGATCTTCTACTTGGGAGTAAAAATTCTCTCAGTATTAGCATGAAAAAGTGAAAAGCACGAAAAGTGAAAGCTTCAAAACTTCTTCCTTCAACAAGCCGTTCAACTCATTATTTCCTCACCGAAATTTATTTTGCCCTAGATGCTACTGAATAGGTTACAGTGCCTTCTATGCAGAAGTATGTTCTCGTAACAAGATCTACTTGGGAGTAAAAATTCTTTCAGTATTATGATAATAAATAATTGCCTTTCTATTGTACCACATTTATCTGCAGTTAGTTTCTGATTTGCTGTTCTTTGTCACTGATGTATAAATATTTAGACTGAAGACAATAAGACCACTTCATCTGAATTATTTTATTCCTAGATAATAGATATATTGGTTGAACAAGATGCTAATGAGCTCTTTCCTCTTCTGCATTTCATATTTATTCATTTATTACAGTCCTCTCCCTCTCTTATTCTCTTAATAGAACAGCATAAATGTGATGTGAGTACAAAGAGGAGCTGTGAGGAAGAAGAGGAGCAATGTCAGCAGCAGCATAAGATGTTTCATACATATAGTTGCTACCCAGCCCAGACCACATCATGTTGTTGATGTGTAATCAAATGTGGCTGTGAAGAGTCAACAGGCAGCAGTAAAAGGCGGTGGCACAGGAACAGCGGTGCTGAGTGAGTGACCATGCCTGGATGCACTCTGGGTGAAAGTATGCCAAGACTGTGTCCTCACTCATTTCAGTAGTCTTACTAACATCCATCTTGCCAAGCTGAAAATTGAAGTAATGAGGTGTAATCTTGTGTTTGCTTGCCCACAGTTAGAAGACTTTATTTAATAGGTTATATTGACTTCAAATCTTCGGAAGCTGTGGATTTTAACAGTAAAGCAACTCACACCACATCCATAAGCAAAGTCAAGACTGAAAACAAATATTTGCTAGTGATAAATAAATTATACAGAGATATATGTGAGCACACACGCACATATGGATAGGAGCTCATGAATGCTAGCCAGGAAATTCCAGATTACCTTGGATTATTGAGTGATTTCATTTTCATCATTTTCTTCTTTTATGGTTGATTTTCCTCTTATCACTTCCTCAGCTTTCTGGCAGAAGTTAATTTGCACTTTTAGAACAAATGTTTGTGCTATAACTGCTGTATATCCTTATATATTCCTCTTCTCAATGGGAACACAAACTTTTGTAATGAGTACATCATGGAGATTGTTAGATTTTATTTCTACTTACATATTATTCCTGCTCGGTCCCCATGTGTTGCCTGGTCTAGTCGAGAGGTGGCATCCCTGCCCACAACTGGGAGGTTGGACTAGATGATCTCTAAGGTCCCTTCCAGCCTATGACATTCTATGATTCTATGATTATAATTTCTTTTTCTATAGGTAGAGACAAGAAAGTGATAAATACAGTATGTCTTGTAGAGGATCATCTTTACAAATAGACTCTTCTATTTCATTTTCTTTACATAATAAAGAAAATTATAAATGTAACATTCAAAAGCACTGAGTCATTTTCTCTTTTACTAGAAGGTAAGAGTATACATGTAAAAATCCAATAAGTTTAACTCAATCTTCTGAGTATATTTTGGTGCCAAGAGATTGTCCCCCTTATTATTAGTTCTCTGACAAAATTATGTACACACGTACATAAGACAATAGAAGGGTGTCATATCATACTAGCTGTAGGTCTCTGTCCTTTCCCCTTTGTTTCAATCTAAATATATTTCAACCCAAGTAGGTTAAAATACACACATCCTTCTAATACAAAGTCAAATCACTGACATTACAAGAATTAAAAATAGCTATTTTGAAAAAGTGAAATAGTTACATGAAGATCAGAACTCAGGAAGCCTAACTTTCATAAAATTGTGTCTCATTTTATGGCACATCAAAATGTGCTTTTCCTTTTCTTGCATTGCCACCTTTTATTTTATTTTATTTTTTCTTTAACATATATCAGATGCTGTGACTAGATCTGAATTACAGTTACTGAATAAACAGCATGTGTGAACTTCTGCTTCCTGCTTGCTGGAGTGCTAACAGAACAAGCATCTTTTATACTGTTGGCAGTGCAAACAAATTACAAATCTTATCTTTAACCTGTGCAGTATAATATAGAGGGCTATTGTAGGAACTTTAAACCTTTGAGATCTCTGTCATCTTACTGGACTTAAATTTGGACAGAGGATTTAGGAGGACTAATATTATATAGATATATAGTATGATATGCAAATACACACTTTTGATGTCTCTGCATCCAGGATTTTTCTTTAGCTAAATGATAGTTATTTTATGATGTAAATTTTACTGATGTTTAACCCATTCAAAACTTAGTTAAAGGATTCCTTAGTAATATACACCTAAACACACTCGCTTCCCAGGCCTTTATCAGCATGGTTTCTCAGATATTATGTTGTGCCATCAAAACTTCTTGTGTGTTTTCCAAACATTTGACTGTATTTCAGATTGCAAGTAGTCATGTCCTTTACAGTCGCCCTACACTATTGGATTGTGCAAAGAAAAAATGTTAAAGGTTCTTTAGCCATTAAATAAGAAGTGAAAAATGAATTAAGAAATAAGTCAATGATGCTGTAAGCCTTGGTTTTTTTCTGAGATTAAATGTATGCTTGGCACGACCTTAAAATTACATGACTACTACCTGTGAATACAAAAGAAGATGGAATGGAGTAATATATGATGATAACTTAAAGCACTTATGTAAAAGCTGAAATCTTCTCTGTTGTTAAGAACAGTGGTGGAGAAAGACTGGTGTGTATTAATTGGCTATAAGATTATGAAGTTTTTCTAATCTAATGGAATTTGAAAAAAGTAACTATGATCACAGAAGATGCATTAGCCAAGAATAAGATACATGAATACGGTTGTTCATCCCCTGATTTGACCTTATCAGAAATTCTGGACACCATTTTGTTCATCCATATTGAAGATGCTCAGGCTCCTGAGGCTCTGAGCAAGCTGGTCTAGTGGGAGGTGTCCCTTCCTATGGCAGGGGGTGAAACTAGGTGATCGTTGTCAGGTATTGGAACAGCCTGCCCAGGGAGGTGATTGAGTCACCATCCCTGGAAGTGTTTAAGAGATGGGTAGATGTTGTGTTTCAGGATGCGGTTTAGTGGTGTTAACAGGGCTTGGACAAAGATTAGACCTGATAATCTTGAAGGTCTCTTCCAACCAAAACTATTCTATGATTCTATAAAAGAGTGTGGAGAATAAGTATTAAAGTGATAGACAAACAGATGCTCGATCATACACAGGAAAATTTGTCCAGAAATATGAAGGCTGACCACTGATGTAATTGCTTACGAAAATGGAAGTGGAGTAAAGTGTCAGGTAATCACAAGAAGAAACTAAGCTAAAGATACTATTGATGCAGACAGAAATTGTTACAAATTTGATCTGAATAGAGTCTGGAAGTAAAAGTTTCATACAATAGAACAAGGCACTGGAGTGCCCTAACAGGAGGAGAAAGAAGTAAGTATCCTAATGAGCTTTAATTAGCCTTTTAATACACTAGTAGGTCAGTGGTAGGTGGTTGGACTGCATGTTTCAATGTTTCTCTGCAGTTGTGTACTCCAGTTATGTTTCATAAATACCAGACAGCTGTTTACAATTTTTCTTAATGTGAACTGCCAAAAAGCACCAGGAAGAAAATTTGGATAGTTTTTTTCATACTCTGTAGTTGAAAAAGCAGCTCAATTTTTTTTTTTCATCTTTGACTTGCGAAAGGAATGAGCTCCAGACATGCTAGAATGCTGGACTATGTAATGCCGCATCATACATAATTAACAGCAGACTTAAGCAAATCTGACAACTGAGCATAGACCATGTATTGAAAACTAAATCTGCAAAAGTGCTTATGGCTTTTCTTCCTTAACTTATTTTTTATTTACTTTGTTATGTTCAGGAAACAAGAAAACCTACTGTACAGGGTCATCATTTTACTCGGAATTTAACTGAAATTATTTATCATTTATTAGGCAGGTGGTAAAAAAAACCCAAAAAAAACAAACAAAAAAACCCTAAAGAATAAAATGCATTCTACAACTCTTGAAAAAAGTAATACTTTGTGGAAAAATGTTTTGAAACAGCATTACATTGAAACACATATTACAAGAAGATAAGCATGAAAGCACATAAAAGAGGAGAAGTGTCAAATTCTCTGCTGGAGTGCCTATGCCTGCTTCCTTCTAGGTCAACAGGGATGTGCTCCCCAGAACAAGATAAAATCTGTAAGCAGAGTCATCAGCAGCTTCACTTCTGTGAAAGTCTAAAAAAGAAATGGACATCAGTTGGGATAAAAACTACTAAAGGACAACTTGGGCCTCAGTTCTTCATAAAAGTTTACCTGAGTCTGTCGCATTTGCCTCCTTGGATCCTACTAAACTCAGAGATGCATCAATCTCATTGCCAGCAGCTGTCTTGTTTGTTCATTCTGCTCTGTGAGAGGCAACAATCAAGAGCAAGACTACCAGTAGTTCAAGCAGTGACTACCTTATGCTTGCTAATTCTTTTTACAAGAAGGAAAAATAAAATCTTAGCACTAAGCAATGTTAGTTCAACTGAGTTTGTAATAAAGATTTGTGATTTGTGATAAATAATAAATAACTTTTTACCAGACTTTCATCCAGTCCAGCAGATATCAAATCTACAGGAAGTTTCAAATGTTTAGCAGTTAAGGAAGAGAATATGGGGAATTCTGCTTTATTAGTAATTGAACTATTCTAGGATTTCTTCATGAGTAAAGATACAGGAATGCAGAAACACTTATGTGTAGGTGGAATTTGTACTGGAAGTGCAGCAATTATTGCTGATTGTAATCTTCTTATACTCGTAACGTTAGTTTCTCGATACTTTTGTCATGTAAACAAGTCTTTAAAATATCCACTATTGGAGTTGGAATAAAATAACATTTCTAAAAATCCTATATGACATTGGTTAGTAGGGTACAGGACAAGACAGGAAGGTCATGAAAGAGGTGGAAATTATTACATAATTTACAACCGATGTAGATAAAGACTGATTTTGTTATCATTTATAGTTCTTAATATTATATCATGATAACTTAATTGAATTTATTGGTGTTTTATCTCATATATAAGAATAAATTCAGTTAGACTTATGTTTTGAGAATTACAATAAAGGAAGTAATTAAGTTACATAGGTATATATTTCAGCTTTCTTCTTTCTGCTTGCTAGAGAATCTATCTAATGTCTCATGCAATACAGAAATCAATCCCTGGTTATAGTTTCCTACAGCAAATTAATTTTAAAAAATTAATCTCAGAAAATAAGTATTTTCTCACTGAGAAAGCTGCAACCAATAGCTTTTTCTCTTTCAGGATTCTGAAGTCAATAAAAACTACAAAGCAAAGAACCTTGCTCAGAGGCTGAGCTGACAAGTCCTAACATGACAGTCAGAGAGGTTTCACAGTGTATGTAAAGAGCATCATACCAAATTTAAACACCCAGGGCACAATCTCCAGATGTGCAGATGTGTGTCTGTATGGGAAGATAAAAAGTATGGTGCCACTTGTACCTTTTCCCCGCTCCTGAGGACAGCCCAAAGTTGAACTAATTCTTCATACAATCTAGAGTTTGTGGCTGAGACCAGGGGATGGCATTGATTTAGACTACATCTATAAACCGTGGATTCAGGGATGTTATTGGAGATACACATCTCATCCCATGAGACACATTAGGGTACTTGGAAGGAGTTTTCCTCACAGGTTACTTTTCTTCACTGGCTACGATGGAAGATAAATTTAGGCTAGGTCTTAACTTCTGAGGATTAAAACAAAGTGAGATAAAGTTTTCCTTTAACAACTGCTTAAAGTTCCTTAAGATTAGCATGTGATGCTAATTCAATGCTGTCCTCTCTGAGCACAGAAAGCTTCTTGCCTTAACTATAGATAGTGTGTTCTGATACTGTGGAGTAAGGAGGATGAGCCATAAACTGTAAGGGAATTAAGCACTCATTGAAGGCAATCTAAGGAAGGTTGAAGACCTAGTCTGCATTTCTTGTGAGGGATTGTCATGTGGTAGTACTGGGTGGTGTGTTATGATCAGGCTCAAGTTCATTGAGAGAGAACTTCCACTGAAATTTCAGTCAGTGCTGCGCTGAGTCCAAGCTGATATGCCCTAATTTAGACCAACGATACTAAAAGTTGCTTACCTGCTAGATTTTCAGCCTATTCTTTTCCTGAGCTCTGGCAAAGTAAGCTCATTTGATTAGTCATGCACCTTTGTTCTGTATTCTATTCCTTACTACCTTCCCCCTCCTTAACATGAAAATTCTTAATTCTTAAAATTCTTAAAATTCTTAAAATTCTTAATATTCTTAAAATTCTTAAAATTCTTAAAATTCTTAATATGAAATTTCTCAATGAAAATTCAGAGAATGACACTCAGCTGTGTTCCATATAATCATACAAATACATTTGTGTCTTGGTTGTATATTTCCTGTAGATTAGCAGTTCATTCACTCTGAAAAAGTACAGTTCAAAAATTTTATGAGTACCATTTTAATACGCATGCTCACTGTGAAGCTGATGGTGAGTGAATTGCATAGATATACAGTGGATCTGTGTTTCCTCTTTAAGCCTACTAATTACTGTAATTGAAGCCGATCCCAATTACTTTATGGATAGGGCTTAGTTTAATTTATGCCTGTACTGTTCATTTTCCCATGCAAATCCAACTTTTTGGCTGTGGAATCAAGTAACTTATAGCTCACAGACAGCACTTTTAGACCTTTTCCTTCCAAAAATTATTTAAACTGCAGCATACATTTTTACATGTCAGTATGTAAGAGGTAGGTCAGCAACTAAGAAAAAGTCCCGTACATAAAACAGATCTGATCCTGCCTCTCTTAATCATTTTTAGTATCAGGTGAAGTTCAGTGACACTCTTCACTATCTTGGATATTAACATCAGAAGTAGAATCAGTGACAAAATCTTGAAGAAAAATCTTAAAGAAACACTCCTGCAGCAGCAGCAGTCATTGCTAAATATTCTAGGAAAACAGATATTAATGACCCTTTCATTTAAAGGGGAAAACTGGTATCTGCCAAGGTCAGAGAGTGTTACTTCACTGAGTACAACAGTGCCAAGATTTCAACTTGCATATGTTTTACCAGGACTTACCAACTATCATTAAGAATAAGGAAGCATGGGAGGTAGGGACAATTTTATTCTTCAATGATATATTTATTCTTTCAAACCACAGTGCTCCATAAGTCCTGCTGAGAAATAAGTGTCGTCAGTAATGAACACACCATTTTCAAAGGTAATTTTATAATTTTCTGCACTATTCCACTCCTGCGAGGCTTTTTTTTTTTTTTAAGTAGCCACATGGGAGAGGAGCTAAAATATCATTTTTGAAGCATATTTTATTCTTCTATGTCTACAAATATGTATTACAAAAGAGATTCTATTGGAGCATGTGGTTATTGTGAACAGAATCCACAAGTCATTAAGTACAGTAAATAATTTACACATCAGAAAATTGATTGTTACTTAGAAATTATTGAACTCTTGTTTATTAGATTTTCAAACATTTTTCCGCTTTCGACGCTCAAATACACTCACTTTGAAAAGCCTTAAATTTATCTGGAAAAGAATCCCAAGATACATAAAAATGTTTTTACCACTCTTTGTGTACTGTATTCCTACAATACACTACATTGGCTGAAGGCAGAGACCCAGGCTCTTCAGAGATGTGAGGGAACTGTTTTCATTTTCATCTCCATAGGAATTTTGCTTGTAAAAAATGTAAGAAGAATAATGGTTAAAATGAGCACAAAGCTCTCCCTTTCCCTCCAGTTTCGTTTTCTAGCTTAAAGTCACAGCGGTTTAGATCAGTTAATTCACTTGAAACCAGACTTCATTCCCAATGTGGCAAACAAAATAAAAGACAGTATACCCTAGTATGAGTTGGATTAAATTAGCTGGATTAAATATCTAGTAATTAGGAGCAAAAAGATGGATGAATAACATTGCTGCCTTCACTTCTTTTTCTTAACCTACTGCCTGTCAATCCTATTAAAATTAAATGTGTATTACTGGCCCTTTTAAACCACATACTTAGCTAAATTCAGGGTGTTGAGATTATTTCTGCTAAGAGGAGAAACTGGGGAAGAAGATTATTTTTTTTAAAAAAATTAAGCTAAAAGCTTTTTCTCACATACTTTCTTATCAGTGGGGATGTCATTCTTTCCCTGGTGTTATGATCATCACAAAATAAAAAAAAAAATCCTTTTATGAAAATTCTCTGCTTGCTTGTTGAACATGTTGTGGGATTAAGGCACCTTTGCCTAAACTTTAGTTCTAACTGCAAGGTAACGATTTTGGCTAAAATATTTCAGGAGTGCTTGGCTCTCAGAAAACTAACCTTTCTCACGGCATTTGATGTGGGATAATAATCTAAAATTACATAATTATTACCTACATAGCATTGTTCACACATCACAACATCGGGAAAGTTTCCAGGACAGCGTGTAGCTGGTACATGAGGAACTCTCCCCACAAAGGTTTCTAAGGTAACCTTAAGGGTTGGTAGCATTAAGAGAGCTTGACGTTTCTGGCTTTAAGAGAAAATCCCATGGAGTGTGAAATAGAGTGGACACAAAGGAACCTGGAGGGGTAGCATTAAGAGAGCTTGACGTTTCTGGCTCTAAGAGAAAATCCCATGGAGTGTGGAATAGAGTGGACACAAAGGAACCTGGAGACATCAAGGAGCCAGTTAACTGCACATTTACTACCCTGGGCCAAGAGTCTGTCATCTTCTGATAGATACCGCCCTTTGGGTGAACTATGCTCATTATAATCTCATTATAATACCAAAACACACCTTCATCCCAAAAGCTACCCACCTGCAAGGTGCAACTACCCCTCACTGAGCTTGTGCTTTGAACTTTTCTAGTTTATATCTTTAAATGCAAAGCGAGGAAAGTTTACACCAATCGTAATAAAGATATGTCGGACTAGAGTCACTCAAACTCCATCTGAAAGGTGAAAACGGTATAAAAAAGCTTAAGAGAGGAGGGAATGTTAGGGAAGATTACGTCATAGTCGGAAGAGACCACCTCTGGCTCCTGGGATCAGTCGATGGGCTGAGCCTCTCTTCTTCCCCATAGGAATGCCTTTGGGTAAGATCTGATCTCTTGGTCTCACCAAGTGCTGCCCCAAGATACTGAGGGAATCTTTACAGAGCTGCTCATAATCTAATACAATTGTAAATTTTGCACGTGCTTTACAGTCAATCACTATCATGAGCAATCAAAATGAATTTGTGTATTTGTTGCTTCAGTAAACGATATTTGATTCCAATCTGGCCACGTGAGTCCCTCTTGACACTGACACATGGAGCTTGTCTGTGTGAGTATGTCACCACTTTCATGAAGGCTGGCCTTGTGAATCCAGGGGTGCGGCCATATTGACGGCGCATTGGCACATCACATTCGTAACGCTGAATTGGACATCACTCAGAACACAAACCTAGCTGCTCCCAGCCCCTCTGATATCCAAGGACAGTCTGGAGCGCAAGAGGGTTAACTTCTACCAAACCGATTTGCCCCTTATTTTGCAACAGCAATTGTTGCCTCCTTTTTTGAAACAGCAATTGTTTCCTCTTTTCGCAGCAGAAATTGTTAGATCTCTTTTTTTGCAACACATGTACCTAAATTTTATATGCTACTAGGTATAATTTTTCTGTGGTGGCAATATCCAGTTTTCTTATGGAGCATATATTTTTGTTGTTGAAACTATACTAAAAGGAAGGTTAACAGTTATGAAGTATTTCAAATATTCTGAGAATTCTAACAAACTTAAAAAGAATAAATTTATCTTTTTTTTCTATTTATTTGAATGCAAGTAATAATGAATAATAATAATCTACTGAAAATTGTTCTCAGGGTTTTCTATTTCAGTATAACAAGTATGACAGTGGTCTTATTTGAAAAGTCTCACCTTCAGGAATCAAGCAAGATATTGATTGTTCCAACCAATTATGTCACCATCTGAAAATGTAATTAAAAAGAGCTTTTGCATGACTTACTGTCTGACTAACCATGAACAAAGAAGTGCACACATGGGGACATATTTTGCAGTCCTTAATCAAATGAAATCCTGTTGTTTTCAACAGTAGTTCCACTCAATTAAGAACCACAGATTTGGGCCTGTGCATTCTAATGCACAAGGGCAAGTAGTGGTGTCAGAGATGGTTCTAGGCTGACAATTAGCTTATTTTCCACTGGATATATGTGTGAAGAAAATGCAAGCCCAAAAGACTTTCTATACTTCATTCTAGAGGGAGTTTTACATATTATGAATACCATCAGAGTATATTTTTACCTTACTGTGAGGCTTTATATAGTGTTGAAAAAATGAAAGAACAAAAGGGTTTTTGACTTGCCTTTTTGCTTACTTCAGCCATTTGCAATCTTGCCTTTGGTTATTGCTCTGAACTGAGTTTACATAACATGAAATATGTCCCCAAACCAATATACTGAAAACTTCTCCTTAGCTTCCCAACCTCTATTGATTACTTTGACTAGAGGCTGAACCAAAATTACATCTAGACTTCCTAAAATGAAAGTAATCTGCATGGGCTGCTAGATATGACAGCAGGATCTAAGGAAGTCCATTCTGGAGCAGCAGACTGGGAAGTTTTTCCTAGGATATGACTATTTTCCTATATGGAACTGAACTGAGCTCTAGGATTTTATTTATTATTACATTCCAGAGATCAATCTCTCTTCAGGCTTGATAACTCTGAAGATATAGGAGTACATTACAGTGTTTCTGTTACTCAGTGGAAATACTTCTGTACAGTTTAAGGGATCTTCTTTCATGGGCATCTATCAGTAGCAGCAGTCTGGGTCAAGAAGCTGGAGGAGAGACTACTGAATTAGTCACACAGATCTTTACCAGCCAGCAGCATCTTCTGAATCTTCTCTGAATGAAGGAAAAAGCGGAGTTTGAAAGTCACTCTCCCTGAGAGATGAAGAGCTCTGTTACTTTTCCCATTCCCTTGTACGGACAGTTGGAATTGTATTGTGTCATGGTAACAGGATCGCTTTGATTCGGCACTTAAGTAAATACAGTTACTGAGTGAAAATTTACAAGAACCCACAGAAAAAAAATGAAACGCCATGATAACAAAAAAGATAAGGAAAATTACTATTAATTAATAATTCACAAGAGGACACCACATTTCATGCTTAGTACTTGGACCAATACTACTTCTGAGTAGGATCAGAAGTTGAGTTGTACTAGAAACAGTGTGGCCAGCAGGATTAGAGAAGTGATTGCCCCTATATATTCAGAACTGTTGAGGCCGCACCTGGAATCCTATGTTCAGTTTTGAGCCTCTCATTACAAGAAAGATGTTGAGGTGCTGGACTGTGACGAAAAAGAGCAATGAAGCTACTGAGAGGTCTAGAGTACAAGTCTTATGAGGAGAAGCTGAAGGAACTGGGGTTGTTTAGCTTGAAGAAGAGGAGGCTGAGGGGAGACCTTATCACTCTCTTCACTCACAGAATCACAGAATCACAAAATCACAGAATGTCAGGGGTTGGAAGGGACCTCAAAACGTCATCTAGTCCAACTCCCTGGCCAGAGCAGGATTACCTAAAGCAGGTCACACAGGAACGCGTCCAAGCGGGTTTTGAATGTCTCCAGAGAGGGAGACTCCACAACCTCCCTGGGCACCTCCCTGGGCAGCCTGTTCTCAGTGCTCTGTCACCCTTACAGGGAAAAAGTTTTTGTGGAACATCCTATGCTCCAGCTTGTATCCGTTGCCCTTTGTCCTATCATCGGACATCACTAAGTAGGACATGGCTTCTTCCTCCTGACACTTACCCTTCACATATTTATGAACATTAATGAGGTCTCTCTTAAGTATTATGCAAGCTGAAGATACACAGCTCCTTCACCCTTTCCTCATCAGGGAGATGTTCCACTCCATCATCTTTGTGGCTCTGCGCTGGACTCTCTCAAGCAGTTCGCTGTCCTTGAACTGAGGGGCCCAGAACTGGACACAATATTCCAGGTGAGGCCTCACCAGGGCAGAGTAGAGGGGGAGGAAAACCTCTCTTGACCCACTAGCCACACCCCTTCTAATACACCCCAGGATGTCATTGACCTTCTTGGTCGTGAAGGCACATTACTGGCTCATGGTCATCCTGCTGTCCACCAGGACCTCCAGGTCCCTTTCTCCTACACTGCTTTGGTCTCTTCTCTTGAGTAATGAGTGATAGTACCAGAAGAAATGACCTCATCTTGCACCTGGGGAGGTTTAGATTGGAAATTAGGAAAAAATTCTCCACAGAAAGGATTATCAAGTACTGGAACAGGTTTCTGAGGGAAGTGGTTGAGTCACTGTCTCTGGAGGTATTTAAAAGACTTGTAGATGTGGTGCTTAGTGACAAGGATTAGTGGTGGACTTGGTAGTGTTGGGTTAACGGTTGGACTCAGAGATCATAAAGGTCTTTTCCAATCTAAATGATTCTATGATTCTGTGATTCTATAGAAAAGGAGTAGCATATGAAAAATTAATTGCTCTTTGAGAAGTGCTTCTTTTCACACTCACCTTTGCCTAGCCACTCTGTTGGATTCTTTGTAGTGAGAGAGAAATTATTTGAAGGAAGCAGCTATAAAGAACAATTTCAATTCATCGTCCTGAACAGCTGCAAAAAATGAGTCAACTAAAACTTTCCCCAAATATAAAAAAAGAAAAAAAAAAAAGGAAAAAATCTACAACAAAACAACATAAAAAACAACAGATAATTTCCAGAGTATAAGCAAGTGAGTCTGCAGGATGATCACTAAAATAGTCTCATGTGTAAAATGAATTTATCACTACCTGAGATGCTCATTCCTTACTTTTCAAGTGGGAAATGCAGTACCATTACAGACAGCTGCCACAAAGGATTAAGTCCATTGCACTAAATTTCTTATAAAACCCCAAAAGGTTGACAGGTGTGTCTTAATTAGTTTTGATTTATAATTAAGTTGTTTTCTCTAAGATGTGTCTTCCACTTTCAGGTCTACTGTCTCTTGTGTAATTTCCAGATGTATTCCTCATCTGTCAGAAGAAAATTATCTGCTTTGGGTCTTGCGTATAGTGTGACATGAACTTGCATATAATCATATAAATATCATGAAAAAACATACAAGACCCAGAAGCTATAGAAGCTCATTTTCTACTCAAGCTTATATTTAGTCAATCATCTGTGGTAAGTTGTTGACCTTCCTTTTTAGAAAATTAACCAAACATATAAACTACTTTGATCTCATCACTGTCAAGACCAGTATAACATGGGATTGCACACAGCAAATTTCAGAAATAATATCGTACAGTGGAAAAATGTTTTCTGAAGTACTATTTATGGGGAGCAAGGATAGACTGCATTGATAGAATCTGATTAGTTGGCAAGAGAAAATGAGTTTTTTCTCTTGGGACTCAGAGAGAGATTGTAGTGAAAGAAGACGTGATGTAAGGAAAAGGACAATTCTGGTCCTGTTGCAAAAGTATTAAGCCCAGTAACAGTCTGTGAAGCTACTTGATTCCATCATTCTCCTAGGCATTGACCTGTGTGGCATCAATCTAACAATTCAAATCATGACTAACTTGATGAGCTGTGAGCATTGTGGTGTTATATGTTCTGTAAAACTTCTTCATAACATTCTTAAAGGATTAGAAAGACACTTGTACAGCTTGAATGAAACAACTTTTCTTTTTCATGTTATTTCATTGGTCTCTTCTTCAAGATTCATTAATGAATTAATAAGTAGACAATAAAAATATCAATAAAAAAGAATGAGTAAAAATCAGAAAAAAAAGTTTTTCCTATTACGTATGCTTATTATTTTTGCAAAATTATTGTTGAAAAATAAATTATTTTTATGAAAAGAAATCTGCTGTAAACTTTTTCTGTTTCTTTATCTAACAAAAAAAAGGAATAACATATATTTATAACTTAATAGTGAAAATTTGGCTTTGCAATACCCAGTCACCAGGTCAATGGTTTGCTGCCACTGTCAAACATTATTATGAAATCATAATACATATTTTGCAACACTCTGCTAAGATGATAAACTATTACTTTTCCAACAAAATGTGGTCAGTTTAAACATCTTACTTTTAAATGAAATGGTTATTACTAAATTGAAAAAAAAATTAAAAAGCCTCTTTGACTTTTAACATCAAGTTAACAAACACAACTGAGTTTTTAAAGGTATATCTTTGCATTCTTGATCAATTTTTCGGGGTATATATTTTTTTTTAATTTTAACTAGAAAATAATAATAACCTGCCAGCATCGAGTACCTGAAAGCTTATATATTTAAGAATGAGGAAGAAGCTCCGCTTCAAAACAGTACAAGGGATTCATAGATCTCTTCTTTCCAAGTGTTGCTCTTCTACTTGTTTCAAACTTCTGCATACTTCTTCCTTTCCCAAAAGGTCATATTTACAAAGAATCTCTCATTGTTTTCTTCTTACCTCTAGACCAGTGATTAATCCTCGTATTTGGCAAATATATCAGCCTCTTCAGCTGATATTGCTGCTCAACATGTTAGCTGAATATGTTAGAATATGTTGGAGAGGAGAGGAGAGGAGAGGAGAGGAGAGGAAAAGTAAAGGCAGTTCAGCCTTAAAACCTCAGCTGAATCGGGCTCCTGCCTCCTTTTTTTATTTTTTTAAAATTTTGTAAATGAGACAGTCCTTTTAAAGTTGCACATTAGAAGGTGTTATTCTGGGAGTGCTGGTTGATAACTGGCAGAAAATGAACCAGCAGAGTGCCCAGGTGGCCAAGAAAGTCAACAGCATCTTGGCCTGTAACAGAAATAGTGGCCAGCAGGAGTATGGAAGAGATGGTGCCATATCAGCATTGGTATGGCTGCACCTCAAATCCTGTGTTCTGTTTAGGTCTCTCACTACAAGAAAGACATTTAGGTAATGGAGCTTGTCCAAAACAGGGCAATAAAGCTGGTGAAAGGTCAAGAGCACATATCTTGGGGTTGTTTAGCAGGGAGAAAAGGAGGTTGAAGGGAGAGCTTATCCTCTGAAAGGAGATTGTAGCGAGGTGGGTGTTGGTCACTTCTCCCAAATAACAAGCAACAAGACAAGAGAAAATGGCCTCAAACTTCAGGGGACATTTAGATTGGAGATTAGGAAAAATTTCTCTATTGAAAAGATGGTGAAGCACTGGAACATGCTTCCCAGAAAACTCGTGGAGTCACCATTCCTGGAGATGTGCAAAGACTGTGTAGACATGGCACTTTGGTCATGGTTTTGTAGTTATGGTGTATTGGGTTTACAGTTGGACTTGATGATCTTAGAGGTCTTTTCCAACCTTAATTATTTTACAGTTCTAATGATTCTAAAATATTAAATATTCCAATTTTTTACATATATATTTTATATTATGTTTTCTGCCAAAACAAAATATTGTTAAACTTTACAAGTTATTGACTGAATCATATTTACAAAGAGAAAAATATTCTATATAAATTTTTTCAGATTAGAAGTACAGAAGAGGAAAAGAACATATTTGTTGAAGTTTAGAGCTGTGCTGGCTGTTAAACTCTGGAAGATGTTTTCTGTGATCCCCCCACCACCCTCCAAGAAGAAGATAACAGGAGAACCAGGGAGAAAGACTTTGAGGCTGAGAAAAAAACCCAGAACTTGAATCCATTTAGTGAAAACGAATGTGATACTAAAAATAACAAGGAAGGTGTTGAACAATATACATGTAAATTATAGCATGTAAATATATTCAGAGGTACCAAAGAATATGTTAATGTAGAACCTGTGCCTTCTGGATGACAACTAGGCCACAAGCAGGAAAATTCCCAGACTGGACTCAGCAGTAGATGGGAGTGCCCAAGACCAGAGTCCCAGTGGCAGTCCACAAAACCAGAAAATGAATCCTTGGAGTAGCCTCACAGCTCCCACATGGGGAGGCAGGGAAAGGTTAGCTGTCCTGATGAATGATACTCTTCTGGAGCATGAAAACAGGAGGCAGGAACACCAGCAACTCAGGAAGAGATGACAAAGAGCCCATGGCAATCATTCCAGCACATCAAGAACTAAAAGCCTGAGGTCCCTTCTTAGGGGCGCTTTGGTACTGAGCACCATGGGAAGGAATACTGTGATTGGTGCATTTTGGTCCCCTGACTCTTTCTGTCCTCCCGATAGGCACAGCTGCCCCTCTTCACCCACTGCGATTGCCTCTTGAGTCAGGCAATTGCCAGAAAACTTTTATCCTGGTGTTCTCAAACAAGGACAATTTTGCATAGGACTGTGCAATGTGTAATGTGTTTCGCAGTTACAGAACTTTTTTTTCATCAGTTTGTTCAAACTTTTGAATGGTAATATAAATTTCAAGTAGATGGAGGTTAAGATACTGTAGTTGATATGCCGTACAAAAGGCATAATGAACATAACCAAAGAGAAATTATTAAACAGGATTTTTAGAATCTGTGAAGGTCATTACTGAGGTATGAAATCAAACCTAAAGAGCTCTAATGACAATAATTAGCAATGCTAGAAAAACCCCATGAGTTCTCCATGTAATTGCCAGTATCTGCCCGAAGTTTAGATATTTGCAAATACTGTATCTAAGCTATTTTCATAATTCCTTGAGGAAAGAGAATAACAGGAGTTAGAGAAAATGTGTAAAGATTTCTTTATCATGGTGATGCTTTGTTAATTTTTCAGTTCCTGGAGCTCAAATAAACTTCAGTTTAGGGATTTTTCTACACAACATTTTGGAATAATTTTTGAGGAATTGGAGTAGCTGTTCCTCAAATTATATGGTGATTTAGATACCTATGAAGATATTTCTTTATGTATCTTACTTGCCTTCCAGCCACCGCTCCAGGTCACATCCTGGGTCACCTCTGTTACTCCTATTCAGATGTTCTGTGCACTGCAGTGTCTAGACTACAGGCGCCCATGGGAGACATCTAAAGTCTCCAGAAGGAACGTTCATTGTTAATCATCTGAAGAATTCATTTACATGCTCCACTAAATTGGTCTTTGTGGGAATAGTTCCTGGCTCTCCAATTCAGGCAGCTGTCCCATCCACAACATAGCTGTATTTTAGAGTGAGAATAGGGCTTGAGGTACACTAGTATTTTGTTTTCCTTCATTTTCAGTCTCTTAGTGATGGGAATGCAATGTGTTTGGGGAGGTTACTGGATTTAGAAGATCAAAAGGCCAGGATTTCCATATACGCTGTGCCACTTGTCTCTTGTCCAGACTAGATGCAGCTGCTGTGGCTGATCTTTAAATTTATACATTCTTTTGATCTAGAATGACTTCCTAAATATGTATGTTCAAATAAAAATCATAGAATCGCAGAATGATTAAATGCTAGGGGTTAGAAGGGGCCTCTAGAGATCACCTAATCCAACCCCACCCATCAGAACAGAATCACCTAGGATAGGCCACACAGGAACTCATCAAGGTGGGTTTTGAAAGTCTTGAACGAAGGAGACTCCAGTGACCTTTGGATGGGGAGCTGAGAAACTGTGGGGGGAGGATTATATTTTGAGGGTTTTGGTGAAATAAGAAGGTTTAGAAATATGTAGATGATTATTAACATTTTGTAAGCATCTAGAGTTATGCTTTTTCTGCTGCATTACTGGTGTTGAAGAGTAGGATACAGATTTCAGATCTCCTGAAATCATTCCAATTTGATTTTCTGGCTAATCTGAACCATGAGATTCATTATAGGTCTTCCACTTCATATCTGGCATGTAGTAGAACTTAGTTATCAATACCAAACTGAAAAGATTCTTTAAAGAAAAAAAAAAACACATAAAAATACTGCAGTAGGATGTTTAAATTGTGATGTGGAAGCCCAGCTTCAAGCTACTGCCCTGAATCAGGCACAGTGCAACCCGAAAACCTTCAGGTATTATAGGCCATGTTAGCTCATCTGCTTAGAAGCAGAGGTCATGATGAGCACATCACCCCAGTGGTCCATTATCTCCTCATGAAATTCAGAGACCAAATAAAGAATTCTTCTCTAATATTAAGACTCTCTAAAGGGTTGGCACTAACTGGCAGAAAAAATGTCTCTCCCTGCATGATCCTGACCTCCCAAAGATTTACATTCAAGTGAGGCTCTGAGACTCTTGACCAATGGAATAAAGTTCATGTGAAATATCTGACAGTACCTAGGCACCTAACTGTGAAAAAAGAATTACTGTCATGGATGTATTTATCTGTACAAGTAATGCAAGAGTAACTGCTTCCCTTTAGCTTTCCTCTAAGTTTCTTAAACATATATACTTTTATATAGGAACGAAAAACACCAGCCTCCTTCCCCCACTCAGGAAAAAAAACAACAGAAAAAACCCCAACAACAACAACAACAACAAAACCAACCAACTAACCAAACCCACCAAATTAATAGAAAATTGCTATGGGCCAAATAAAGAAGCAAAGGAAAGAGAGACATTATTATTGACAGGTGCCTATTATCAATATCAGGAAAGTATGTGAGATATAAATGATTTTGGATTTTGAAAAGAACTAGTTTTAAATTTAAACTATTTTTATTTCTATGAACAAAGAAGTAAAAATGACAAAGTATCCAGGTCGTGAGTGCTGAAGTCTATTGATTGAGTCATGTCCCTTTCACAAATTGCACTATCTAATGATGTAAAAAAAAATCCATGTGTACTACATCGAACTTTGAGGATTAACATTTAGACTACTAAAATCCATGTCTATTCACTAACAGCCACAACTACTGCAAGGTATGTGCCCACCTTCCATATTGAGGTGGCACACTGACACAAACTAATTCATAGTTCTCCCTCCGCAGCCTCATCTCTACATAAAGAAAATCTACATGCATTGTCAAAAAAGTGTGTATGAGTGAGAAGAGAACAGAGTCCCAAGGTCACTCTACTCAGCAGAAAGTAGCCAAGCAAACTGCTGAATGGATCCATTCTTGAATCCACCATGAGCACATCCACATAGCCTTCCCAGGTGCTACTTGACTGACAGCACCAACATTTTTGCTGCTTGAAAGATATGAAAACCAAAAACCATATGTCATTTTGCTGGTCAATACACACAGCTGGAATTGTCAGACTGCTGGTTATCCCTGAATCTCCACTTCAAGATTAGTAAAGAAAGAATTCCTACAAAATGCTTACTGGTATCTGCCAAATAGGAGTTGATAGATAAGACTTTTTAGGTAGCACTTATTCTCTATTTGTACAGTTTTAACTTTAATGTAAATAATATGGAAATTACATATCTCTCTGGCTTTGTTAGAATCATAGAGTATCTTATGTTGGAAGAGACCCATGGGGTCACTCTGTTTAACTCCCTGCTCCTTACAAGAGATAGAAGGCTAACATTCAAAGATGTGTTTTGCAGTTAGGTGGGTAAGGTTTTCATCACATAAGGTGATGATTAAGTTCATATTCTTACGCATTTAATATTCATTTGCAATGAAAGAGTGGTAAACGGCTTCAAAAGTTAAAGGTACTACACATTTTAGTATTCAGTAACTTACTTTTAGCATGCTTTTCTAGAATGCAGGAGACTTACATACACATCTTTATTGTCAGTCCAACCAGAACAGAAATTTGTTAGCAGGGTTCCTCATGGAAGCAATCATTTGGCAATGGTACTAAGGGAATGGTATGTCCAAACAAAACCAGGCTGCAGAAGATGATCCCAAATGACAGTTTTGCATGAAAATGGAAATTGTTTCTTTTCTTGTAATTTGGAATCTAACTAAAGAAGGGATGCTAGAACTCCTTTCAGTAGCCTCTCGTATTATCCAGCTCCTCTTCTTCTTTATCAAACTTTACAGGTGGTTTTTTAGATGCTCAAATCTTCCACAGCATTTTGTAGGGAATATAGGTAATAAATTAAAGGTTGAGGAATTGCTTAAGAGCACAGACTGCCTGGAATCAATTTCTGCAATTCATACAATTCTTTCAAAAATTTACTCCAAAATACAGAAGGATAAGACTTCTTGAATCTTAGTTCTCTCTGTAAGCACAAAAAAAGAACAAGTAGGCACTAATCGAACTACTTTATACTTTGAGAATTAGAAGAAGGACAAAAGTACATTGAATTACTCTAGCTTCTTGTTATAAACTGAAGTATTTTCAGTTCTGTTATAGTATCATAGAATCATAGGATATATGAGTTTGGGAGGTTCTGTAATCCAACCTCCTGTTCCACAGCAGGGTCGTTTATGAAATCAGACCTAGTTATTCAAAGCATTTTCCACTTCTGCCTTAAAAACATCCAAGGATGCAAGCTGAACAGGGCGGGGGTGTGTGTATGTTTGTGTGTGTGTGCGTGCGCATGCAACTGAAGTGGAGCTGCAGCCTTAGTGGCTCATATATTCATATACCAGCAGCTAGAGAGACTGAGATCAAGTGTAAGACCAGCTGCTGGAGGATTCCACATGTATTTATATACGTATGTGTATGTATTCATCTAAAGAGAGAAGCAGGATGAGGCCATTACTGCTATTTGTGCTTGTATGAGTGCCAGATGTGTCACTCTGTGTCACTCTGTGTGTAAATGTGAGCTTTTGGAAAATACAAGCTGAAGTACAAAAGACTTCCTCACCCCAGTCTTTATTATTAAGACCATTCTTCAGAAACCTAAAGAATGAGAGATTAGAAAGAAAGTCAGGAGGAAGCAAGACTTACCCTTCATTGAAGAAGATCAGGTTAGAGAATACCAAAAGAAACTGAACATGTGGGATCTGATGGGATCTGATCAGGTGTGTTCAAAAGTTCTGAGAGAGCTGGCTGATACCATTGTGAGGCCACCCTCACCTACCTTCAAACAGTCATGGTAATTGTTAGAGGTACACAAGTACAGGAGGAAAGTGGGAAAGAGAGGAGGACCCATGGAACTACAGACTTATCAGTCTCATCTAAATCCCTGGAAAGGTGGTGGAAAAACTAATCCTGGAAACCATTTCCAGGTATATAAAAAATGAGAAGCTTGCCAAAAGTAGTCAGCATGGATTCACGAAGACAAGGTTTTCCTTGACTATCTTGATAGCCTTTCGTGATGAAATGGCTGGCTTGGTAGACGAGGGGAGAGAAGGGAATATTGTCTACCTGGATGTCAGTAAAACCTTTGACACCATCTCATGTAAGATCCTTACAGAGAGGCTGCTAATGAGAAAAACAGTGAGGTGGGCTGGAAAGGGGCTGAAAAAGTCAATCCAGAGGACATTTGTCAGTGGTACAAAGTTTAGTCGGAGATCAGTGGCTAGTGATGTACCCCAGATTAGTGCTGGGTCCGATACTGTTTAACATCTTCATTAATGATATGGATGATGGGGCAGAGTACACCTCTGATGGGGAAAAAAACTGGGAGGAGTGGTTGGTACACCAGAGGGTTGGGTTGCCATCCAGAGGGACCTAGACAGGCTGGAGAAGAACCTCATCAAGTTCAACAAGGGGAATGTCAAGTTCTGTCTTAGGGGATGGAAATTTTCTTTTGATGAAACTGTATATTTTTCAAAGTAATTTGACAGTCTTTCTAGTTTTGAATGTATATTTCAAGAAACTGGCTGTAAATCAAATCACTGTCTAAATATTCCTTTGCCAAAGACAGGTTTTCAGATTTCAAGAAGATGTAAAAATATTTCTCTGTGTACAAATGAGTGTACAAACACAGATACATAAATTAATTTAACAATATGCATAACCATGTATAACTACACACATATGTCAATGCATTTGTCCCCATGTGATCTAGTTGAGAGGCATCCCTGCCCATGACAGGGAGATTGGATTAAATGATCTCTAAGGTCCCTTCCAACATGGGACATTCTATGATTCTATGATTCATACACACACGGATTCAGAGACAGATTTTACAGAAAAATATTTATGCGTACACATATATACACAAAGTCTTCATCATCATCATGGCTAGGCTTCATGAACAAAGATATGGGAAGGACTCTACCCACACTTGCAATAAACGCACTGATGGCTAAATAGGCCGATGTAGGATGGGCAAATCTGCTTGCAAAAGGCATAGTGGAAAGTCTCCTTAGTCTGTATTGGCGAGGCACAGTTCTTTCTGCACTGTCTCTTCTCCTTGAGACTAATTCTACGTGCGTTCCCAAAGGAGGCAACAGTGGTATGGATAGTGTGTCTCCACGTCTCCTGATTGGAGGCCAGAGTGGACCACTGATGGCAGTCAATATGGCCAAAACTGAGGTATTGTTTCAGAGAGTCCTTGTATCTCCTCTTTGGGGCTCCTCTGTTGCGGCAGCTGACGGCAAGTTCACTATAGAGCACAGCCTTAGGGAGGCGGTGATCCTCCATCCTGGAGACGTGCCCTGCCCAGCGCAGCTGCGTCCTCAGCAGCACGGCCTCAAAACTGGTGACCCCTGCCCGTTCAAGGATAGTAACTTGAGTCACGTAGTCAGTCCAGTGGATGTTTA
>NW_009732310.1:22323-49006 GCF_000703405.1 Apaloderma vittatum | reverse complement strand
TATTTATTTATTTATTTATTTAATTTATAAAACATGGGATTTGAGCTTTGAGCCATACATGTTACCTGGAAAATAAACTGGAATGAAAAACACCACCTCAGAGAAGGGAAGTCGTATGGGATTGAAAATATTCAGGCAGTTAGTTGGTGTGCTTAAATTACTCTAATTTCAGCAGTATATAATTTATGAGAATAGATCTGCAGAACACATAGTGTAATGCTACTGATGAAAACAAATACTGTGTCTCCTATTGTGACTAAAGTACCTAATGAAATCAATGTCATTGTTAATACACTTAAGATCACCATTTTCCACTAAAACAGATAGAGATGAAACAAAAAAATAAACTTGAAATACTGATTTTATTGTTCTAAATTGCATCCAGGAAAAGCACTTAGATCTTACCTTCTGTTGCTTTTTCAGTATTTAGAAATGGATCCTTTGTGTTTGGTACTCTCTCATATCCACCTGTTTGGTTTCTGAAACACTTAGGACACTTTTCTCCTGGCCTGCCAGATTAGACCTTCTTTACAAGGAAAGAATCTCAGGTGGGATTTTTAGGACATAACGCTTTCTGTCTCCAGCGAGACACTGCTATTTCAATTTGAATACAAGGTGGGAGTTCAGGTGTACATACAATCTAATTGCAAGGGGGTTTTAGTCCTTGTGGCTGTTTTCTTCAAATACTGGCTTCCAAGTGCAACAGGCAGCAGTCTAGGCTCTGCAAAAGCTTTTTGCTGTATTTTAGAGGCTGGGAAGTCTACATGTGTCACTGTCACTTCTGTATCTAAAAAAAAAAAAAAAAGAAAAAAGATCTTACTAACAATTTTTACTTTAACAGAGAAAAAGGGGACAAAAAGAGAACACTTATTCATACAAATGGTTGATTTAACACACTGAAGAAACTGATGCATAAATTGGCTATGATAAATGCTTATGTTAAATGTGGTTATTTATTATATGTTTCATTTCATAAATTGGTTGCAGAATTATAACAAATGCTCTTTATTAATCTTACCTTCACTGTGGCTGGAGAATGACTTGAGGCAATTATCTTCTGTGTGGAACTCAATTCCATTATTGTTGACAAGCAGAGGAGGCCAGGCAGCCATCTGATCCTGCATCAACAGCTCAAATCCTCCCGCTTTTGCTTTTTAGCATAGTGGATCTCATCTTGCCTTTCTTTGCTTACATGGTATGCCCTGACATCTTGTTTCAGTACTATTGACTCTTGTTCAGGAATTCTTGAGAAGGCAGATTTAGGATACGAGAAATAAGAAAATAACTTAATAGCTATTCTTTTTAGTACATATAAATTATAAGACAGTGCGCACACTGAGTAAGACTGTACTTTTGGTTGTCTTTTGAATCACAATTTCTCTTTAAAGTCCCCTGCAATATTCCTACACTGGAATAAATCTGAACTAGGTGAGTAGGGTGCTGTGTGCTTAAAAAAAAAATAAATCCCTCAGAGGTTCTGTTCCTATTTATACCACTTCGATAAGAATTAAGACAAAACCAAAATACTATCCTAGATTATTAGAATGTGTAAACAAAGTTTTAATGGCTTTTCTTCTAACCTATGCCAGTTTAACAGGGTGCAATTCCACCAGCAAAATGAAATAAATTCTGATTTATGCTTTGTGAGAAGAAAACATAGTTCTACAAATTTAACTTGCCCTAGAAGTGGAGAGTGGGGCTACCACAAAGGCTCAAACCTGATCCTCATTTCACAAGCATAATAAAGATGAGAGTCGTTCTAGGGAGCTGCTGACGTAACCCACCCCTACAGCATTCTCTTTGTTTTCTCTGAAGAGCTTATTAGAGTATGATCCTCAAGCAGTAATATCAGCTGACAAAGGGGCCACTTGTTTGGTTTTCTCCTCTATCTACATCTTTTGCTATATTTTTTAAGTGAACAGAGTGGAAAGACTATGAAGGTAGATTAATTGTGAAACTTCTAGAGGTGAGAAGAGGAAATTATCTAGGAAGATCTATAAAAAGAAGTGAAGAAAGATGGAATTGAAAAACAACACACCTGTCATGGGTTTGAGTCTGGTGGGATTTTTTTGTAAAAGCAGGAGTAGACTTGTGTGAAGCTTTTAGAGCCTTCCTCAACCCCAGGTAAGAGTTGGACCTGCCTCTGACCAGAGCCAGGCCAATCAGTGCCTCTGCCATGAAGGTATTTAAGAGATGAGTCTATTTTTTCTCTCTTTTGGTTTTGTCTTGTTTTGAGCTGTCCTGTTGGGGAGTTTTTCTGGTGGAGGAAAGGGAGGTGAGAAGAGAACTAAGGAACGTTGTCCTGAGAAGAAAGAGGGAGAGAAGAGTCCCAGAGGAGAACGAAAGGGAGAAGGCTGCTGGAGCAGGACCTTTCCCTGAAGCTTCCAGGTGGCTGAAATGGCAGGAAGGTGATTGCCTGCCAGTTGAGGGGACTGACAGCTGCGAGAGTGTCCAGGACACATCAGTGTGTGCAAAGCCCCATGTGAGAGGGGAGAGAGACCAAGCATCAACGGGGGATGTGCTCAAAGTGATCTGTGCCTTGATGGACTCATGAGGAGGAAAAGAATTGCCTCCAGAGAGGTGGACACCACGTGGCAGGAGGGAGAGATCATGAGGAGCCCTCTTTCTCAAGAAGACAATGCCACGGAACATGATGGATGGCACCCTCCACTCTCTAACCCCCTTGCACTGATGGGTGGAGAGGAGGTAGCTGAGAAGATGGGAGGGATGGGGGAGGACGAAGTGTGTTTAAGATTGGAACATCTTTATTGATGTAATCCTCTCACTATTCTACTTCGTAAATGGTGGTGGTGAATTAAATCTATGTTTTTATACCCAAGTTGCTCTGGCTCTTTACCCATCATCTTAAATGGTAGACTATTACCCTCCCTATCCTTAAACTAAAACCCTTGAGCCTTTTCAGGCTGTTGAAATAGGGGTGGGGAATGAAGTGGGCTGGAGACACTGTGGTTTTTTGTCCCAGTTGGCTTGAACTGTGACAACACTTTTGATATATTTTTTTCTGAAAAGCTATTTCTAGTATTGTTACTAACACTTTTGAGCTGTGTAGCTTTCCAGTGCAAGCATCATACAGCCTCTGCACTGGCTAATGCAAAGGGCTCCTGCTACTACCTGCTTTCAGATATCAGTCTAAGAGGTTTAACAAAAGGACGCTCCAAGGTGCTGTTCACACGAGTACTGAAAACACAGCTAAGGGCATGATATAAAAACTCCAGAAGGTGGAGACCTAGGCTCTCTACAGGTGGAATACCACTTATGATGACCAGCTGTGTCACAGCCTCAAGGGAAGTCACAAAATATATTTCCACACAATCAGGATGCAAGAACAGCAGTGCCTACTACTTTTACCAAGCTGACAATTGGTTTATTTGCATATGAATCTAAAAATCAAATGGCCTTTGACCCAGAAATAATATCAGAAAAGCAGTCAAACCCATATATTGGCCGAGAGCCGAGCAAAATCTCACTTTCAGGGGATACAAAATCTCAATACCTGACTGGAAAATTCAACAGACACCTCATACTTGGTTTTGCTTAGAGGTATTTCTACTTTAGATTATGGAAAGCTAGGGAAAAAAAAAAGTAGAAGCTTTAGAGACCAGAACACTAAAGAGTTTAACCTTTGAGCAGATCGCTTGGTGTAGTCCTCTCTGAGTGATTTTCTAGCCTTTTCCTCCTAAGTGTCATTGAAATTTAAAAATTAAACATACCTAACAGTGCATTGTTTTGAAATTAATTGAATTTCTTTTCAGAGGGATAACGCCACATGTTTCTTGGCCTCTTGTCTTAAAGAGGGGCAGGCACATGTGATAGCAGACCCCAAATGCACCGGTTAGCACTTGATAGTGTCACTGCATTCTCACACTTTTATTACCAGGAGGCAAACCAGGAACTTTAGTGTCAAAATAACTACGAGTATTTGCAAACATTCCTCTAATTAGCGTATCTGCCTGTTCCAGATGTCTGCAATTAATATCCTAAAATACTGAGTAAATTACCAGAGTTACCTTATGGTTGTTTCTCCAGACATACAGAATAGCGTTTGTATTTTATGTAGTTGTAAAACTGCGGTGCTTGGTAAAAGATCAATAAGTGCATAAATGCCAGCAAATGGAAGGAACTGAGGAGTAAACAGAAGTTTTTAACAGATTCAAAGCGACAAGATGTTTACATGCATCTTTTACCTAAGAGGTACAAGAAATTGTAATCGAAGTGTTGCAATTACATGGGATGTAACTGTGGGAGACAGGCTGTTTCAGGAGCCATCAGTTACATGTTCCTTCTACGCATTTTCCTTCTCCTGCCTCTCCCACAGTCTCATTTCAAGCACATTTTTGTTAAATTACAAGAATTTATGCAAGAATCTTCCTCTGGACCATCCCCATTCCATGGGACCATCCCCATTCCTTTTCATTTTGCATCAAAGAAAGGGAAAAATTAACACTAGGAATGATAAAGAGGTGAAATGACAGATGCAAAGCATCATTTCATGTAACGATCCTGCATGATTAATACTTCAAAATTCACTACTTGAGAAACGGAGTGTCAGCGAAAGAGCAATGCTGAACTGTACCACTGTCAGCTTTACAGGGGAATGGCCTAAAGAATAAAATGACCCGCATGCCAAATTAGATAGATCTCAGAAGTCTGTTATTTTAATCAGATATAAAGATTGAGTTTTCAGCTTGTCTGTTCCTCATTATTATAACTAACAACACTGCAGAACTCTTTATTACGGTATGTTTAATTTACTGACATTAAAAATTGTATATAATGAATTGACCCAACTGGATAAATTTCAGAAAGAGTACAAAAAATAGAATAAATTCTGTAAAAATAAACTCAAACCCCCTCTCTAAAGGCATGATCACACAACTAAGTTACCTAGAGGTAAGCTGGAATTTGAATTTAGGGTGTATCACTCACTGCACAAAGACCACCTGGACACATGCTCAGCCTGTAATAGGCAAAAGATGGTTTATACCATTCAGGGAAACAAGGTCTATCCAGCTGAGCTTACTACCAGGTTCAGGCCAATGGCTGTGTCTGGCAGAATGCTTTGATTAGAATGGGTGCTGTAACTGTCTTAAAATTTTGGTGTTCAATATTTGTGACACATTGAGAAGAGAAGATCAAAGTCTAGCAGTTGTTAGATGTCCAATACATGCAAATGGATCCAGTGTGGTACTGCAGAAAGGCACAGAGCCACATGTATAGACTAAGTGTGCCATGGAGTTCCTTCAGCACTGATTTCCATGAAGTTTTGAAAGGGAATATAAGCTCCAGTGTATATAATTAAAACCAGCAATACTGAAAAGTGACAGATGACCATAGGAATTTAGAGGCAATCAGTGACTGATAAAAACCTGTCATGTGTTCCTGTAAACGACTGCCCCAAGCACCAGATTATTACAAGACTACTTCTGTATATGAGATACAGACCAGAAATCTGTGCTATTAGAAACTAAAAGAAAGAAATTAGAGCCATGTTTTGCTCTTGTGCGGTCTGGGGAACAGTAAGAAGTATGCATTTTTAACTAGCTTATCACTCCTTGTTCATTTTTCATCAAATATCTATGCTGTTTACCCAGTGACTGTAATCTTTCTTTACTTTTATGCTGTCCATTAAATTTCAAAACAAAAGGACCCTGGTTTGTGTAGTGAGCCGGATTCAAGAGATACACAGTTTCTATCTTTATCCCACTTCAGGCTTACTTCAACCAATGGTCAATGAGTCTTCATGCAGAGAAGGCTGAGTGCGTGCAGGAGGAATCTAAGTTACTCTCAAGAAAAACTAACAAGATCCGGGAGAACCTCTATACTATTTTACCATTAGACCATGACTTTTAAATGCAACATGTTTTTCAAAATATTACAGCTGATTCTCCCCTTCTAGTGAAAATACTCTGGCATTCATTCAGCCATTGTTCTGAGATTTCTTATCTCTTAAAAAAGGGCACTTCATGTACTATCTACTCTGGAAAGAGGAAAATAACCACAGCTGAGAGCACTCCAGTCACAGATGTCCCTCTTTTCATGCAGGTAGTCCTCTTAAGCTGGAGGCTGAAGGCTAGCACAGACTACTCCATCTCTCAGGCAGCTGGAGAGCCCTTACAGAGAGAGGGCATTTCCAGTGAAGAATTATGTCTGTATTAGACTTTCCACTGCACAAGAAAAAGCAGCTGGGACATGAGTTTCTTTCTCAGTTCTGCACTGTTCTTTCAAGTATTTTACGGTTTATGTTTCATAAAATGCATTTACAGAGCTTGTTATGTAAAAATAACGAATGCTCCGATATGCACTATTTCTGCCATGAGAGGAAACAGGTGCAGTTCCCAGGATTACTAGTACACTTTTCCAGTCCTCTAGAGAGAGATATTAGTTCATAATTTAACTCCACTTTGTCAGTATTACCCTAGAGCCTGAACTTGCACTTTAAATGGAACACTTTATCCTGCAGTGAAATGATATTTTACTCATACACAGGCAATTTCAGGGATATTTGGTGAGCCATATTCCATGCTTTTAGTGGGATCACATAAAAGGATAAGTTTGCTATATAAACTTCTGCTGTGTGCTCCCCAGTGCAGCTCTATGTATTATATTCCTGAAGTGCTCCTAGAAAAGCAAAAACACATTTCCAGCCTTTAGAGAAAGTATACTAACCAGATCAATTTCTTTTATAAACAACCAATTTTGTAGCAAGCTTAGAGATAAATTCAGCTGTAACATGAAAGCAAAAAAATTAGTCTAAACTTTACAGGGAATTGTACTGGTCCTTTTTTGTCAGGATGCATTTAACCTATTAGTGGCCATTAATTTCAAATTAATAAAAACCTTTACAAATTGATTTTTGGCCTGTGCTACTAGACTATATTCTGGTACATCAACAGAATTATGATAAGAAAACAACCACAAGCCTATTTCAAATGCTATTGCAGAATTTATAGAAATTCTAATTTCATGGAATGATTGCTCTACAAATTTAAAGTGCAGAGGAAGCATTGAGAGGATACAGAGAGAAAAATTAGTTACGAGATACAAAACCTAAGGAGGAAATGGAGATGCTTTATGTTGCGGACAGCAAAACATAAGGGAGAAAAAAGGAAAATAAACCCAGGAATTTTTAAAATTCTGGAATAAAAAGTCTTCACATTAGCTATTCTGCAAAAAACTTACATTTTATTTCTGGATAGTGATTTTTTATCAAAATATACAAATATGAGAATAAAGGAACCACATAAGAATATTTTTTAGTCTTGGTCTAATATATGCATAAAATTTACTCAGGAACAAATCAAAATCAAAACCACATTAAGTCTGAAGTTGTATTCTTTCCATCTTCTGTTTTGAGCACTAGGACTTCCTAATTTATCTGAAGTATTTCCAAAGTATCTGCTGCTGTGGTCTTTAAGTGTCAATATCTGATGTTTCCTTTTGCTGTAAATTGATTCTTTGTACCTTGTCAGATGTGTGAAGCTTCTTTCTGTGCATCTGAACACACCAAGAATGCATGTGAGAGCTCACGGCTACAACAAGTAGCTGAAAATGTCTTTATTAAGTCTCAGCCACTCTCAATATGCAGGAGGTTAGAAAATTGGTAACTCCCTTCTTGCTCTTTAGTCTCTATGTGAAAATTAGATAGGGGACCTCTGTTCAGCCCTGAAAGAGCCCATGCTGTCTAGATCAAATAAGAAAAGGAATGCTTTGCTTAGCTTTATCCTTGTGCTCATTTTTATTTTTGCTTTCCTTTTGGCTTCATTTTACAAAGATATTTTTTACTGCATCTTGAAAAATGTAGGGGTTTGGAAGGACCTTGCTCATCTGTGTCTACATTTGAAGAACAGCCTTCCTTTCATAGAATCATAAAACGGCCTAGGCTGGAAGGGATCTTAGAGATCATTTAATCCAACCTCCCTGTCATGGGCAGGGATGCCTCTCAACTAGATCAGGCAACACAGGGGGACCGAATGGAAATGGAACCCTTACTTGCAATTACTCTTTTTAGATTTTTAAATGTTACCAGTATTGCCATAGCTCTCACATACAGCTAAAATAATACTCTGTAGTCTTCAGTTATGGACAATCATTCTTCTTCTCAGTGAGGGTAACATTTTAGATTAGCATGAAATTATAATCTCTGACTATTAAACTAAATTAATTCTGATATCTGCTGTTACAGTTTGAAGCATGGTGCCAATTCTTAATTTTCTAGAATGAGAGACAGGGTTTTTGTGTTTACTACTGAATATGGTTGTGTGGTATATATGGCTGATTGACTTTGTTGGATGGCCTCTGAACGACCAGTTACTACAAGATGACTTTGCTGTTTGTAGCTCTGCAAAACAATGATTTAAGCATGAATAACTGTTAAAATGGTTTGTAGCTAGCAAAACTATGTCAGGGTAAAGACACTATAAGCAAGAATATTCTGTGTACAATGGAAACAATGTTGTGGACACAATGGATGTATTTGACATGATAAGAATTGTGAGATTTTCCCAATATAAACTATATATATATATATATTTAAAAGATTGTGCTAAGTCTTATTGTAGACCAGATGGTTTCTTAAGTTCATGTAATAGTAAATCAGCATTTGGACCTCTTTTCTCTAAACTCACATCTCTCAAGACTCATGAGCAACAATTATTTCAGCTCATCCTGAGCTCCCTGTGTTAGCAAGACATTGGAGGAATTAGGCAAAAAGGTATTTAACATTGAGTTGAGGAGAAACTACCAGTATTTAGTACAAACAGATCAGTATCCTCAGGAGCAGAAATAATTGGCTGAGAGGGTATAAAACACTAGTTTTTGCAGCATTCTCGATATGACCAAAATCTTATGATGAAATGGTAACAGCAAACAAATGAAGAAAATTTTTACTTACAAAGAAACCTTTAAGTTTTGAAAATTATAAAACTGAGAAAAAAAATCCCAGCTGAGACATGCAAAGTTTCATGCCCTTTCATGAAATCCACTCTTCTGTGGATAAATTAAGCAAAAAAGAATAGATAGGACATCATCCTTGGCTTCAACTTTGCTAGCGATTACATTTTTCCTTTGTTTCCAGGTCTGTTCTGAGGTGAATGTGAATTCTTGCCTGAAGGTTCATACTATTACATACTGGAGAAAATAATTCAGTAGATTTACCATTCAAGGTATTACAATGCTAGAAAGTGAACTGGAACACAACAGGAAGATTAAAAGAAGCAATGAAAAAAAGTGTCAGAAGTGTCTTCTGGAACTCAGTTTTTCTGGGGGTCAGCACAGCGGTTTAGCATTCACTTTCTGATCTCAGATGTACTTCTGGATATGTTAATGTCTTTGTATGAATGCATATCTCTACAAGAGTCCATGTACATATATATATCCATGAGCTGTTCTCGATCTGCATATTGACATGTCAATATTTGATTAAAAAAAATTTCTTCACAGAAACTAAAAAAACCACACTAATCCACAATAATTTATCCTATCGAATAGCTATCTTCTCTGAAGTAAATAATTTAACCAACTTTTCCTTCTCTAATTTCTCTAAAGATATAAATTGTTATATTTCATAAGTTAGAAAACATCAAAATTGTTTGTGATATGGAGATCTTTAAAACTCAATAGAAAATATGCCTGGAAAAGCAGAAAGACAGAATTCTGACCTCTCAGCTGCATGGAGGTTGTTAGTCAAGCAGCCTGCTTTAAGTCGATTATTCATTCAAATTTTCAGCTGTAAAGGAATATTGCCAGCCTGATGCCACATATCTCTGAGCAAGGCAATGGCTCATTTACATGGTAATATTAAAATTTAAAGAAAAGACATAGACAGTTTTTGTACGCGATACTCAATATCATCTTTGATTGAAATTGACCTGTTTAAATTATTTCAATAAGGCAGATATTTTATGATCCTGAGAGCTCATTTACAGACTAAAGAATGTTCATTCCGGTTTTGATACCTTAATTAAAGATGCTAGCCTGCATTAGCATGCACTACTTACTATGTTTGTCACACCTTAAGCAAGTTTGTCACTCCTCAAACCACCCTGACGTCTCACCCCTAGAGCTGGGAATTCAAACAGGAATGCTGAAAAACAGTTCAACAGATCAGCTAGAGATTATTTCTGCTTGAAGACTGCTATGTTTGTATGAAAAACATCAGCAATGCTGTAATGAGGATGGCAATGTTTGTTTTTAAAACCTTAAGTGCAGGAGCTCAAGGACTTCCACAGCAGAACCAACTGAGTTCAGTATGCAACATTGGCAGTCTGCTTTTCTGGAAAGCTGCTTTAAGAGTTTGGCTGGAACCTGATTTTTACATTCTACTGAAGCTTGTGTCACCTAATACTGAGAGGTTAACAGACAGTGGAAAAGACAGCCCTCTGTCATACCTCTTCCATTTGGCACATAGTGCTTACTGAGCAACACCAGTAAAATGAAAATATACAACAGTGGCAATGGTGCAGAAAAATACCTCAATTGGGTAAATCAGCAGACATGCAAAATATTGTGGGAGAAGACCCAAATGCAAGTACCAACTGTCAAAATTGGGACTTATTTCTGAATATCTGATTTCAAAATACTTGAAATCAAATAATTTTCAATTAATGCAGTAGATTATTGACCTGTAATAAAAAAGTTTGAAGTCAATTGCATTCTCCAAAGAAACATTACTTATAGTGAATATGCTAAAATGTTATTAAAGTTTTTTAGGGATTGATTTTAAAATTTGTCCTAGAGATAAAGGCATGGAGACAAATATGTTGTCATCCGCAAATTAGTGAGTCCTCATGATTGTTTTGGAAGAACAATATGTGAAGTTCATACTGTTAGTGCTTATGCTGTAACGGTTGTGTAACAGACTGCTTTCTTCAACAGCCTCATACTTCATATAACTTCAGCAAGTTATGAAAGTGCAGACTTCACAAAAGGAAATATAAAATAGAAATAGTTCTAGAGACTCAAATCTGAAAATAGAGGAAGAATGGGAATATTTCTCCTGCTGACAGCTCATGAAAAGGGAAGATGGAGAAATGTACTTCTGCCTGACCTTGAACTACTTCCTCAGATAATGGATGTTTTTTAATTCTATGAGTTAAGGAATAGAATTGTGCTTTCAGAAAGAAAGCCAGAAGGGTATTAAGCAATTTTCCCAGAAGTAAGTGTCTAGGAAGGACTGTCATGCTGTGAAAAACCTTTTGGTTTTCATTGACAGTAAACAGAGAAGCAAAATACTCCATAGCTAATACCTAGCCAATTAATAAAAAAGGGCATGTGTGTTTGTTATACAAAGCCTCATCATGAATGATGAGTCAGCATATTTTTATTTTAATAACTACTACCACATAATTCTTGTTAAAATCTCTCAGGATAAAGGATTGAAAGAATTTATTTTTTTTTAGCTTTATGTGAAGCAACCAAGATTAAATGCTTTAAATATTATCCATGATACACAGTATAGATTCAATGTGTCTGAAAAATAAAAACAGAACTGTAACAAGATTGTATACATATTGCCCTGATTGCATGAGTCCAAACACTTAACCATTATCTCCTTAAGATGAAGTTGACCATGCATCCTTCCTGAAATCCAGAAGTCTTTGGGGTGTGAGGGACTAAATTTTATTTAATCTCTTTTGTAGACAGCAGAACAGTACTCATGATGCCATAAGTAACACTATATTCATTCAGGTGTGCAGGAAAAATACCAGATAAGAAATATATTTGACTTACAGTCAATAAATGTAGAATGCAGAATGTTATTGTCTGTAAATAAACAGCTGATTCTGCCCTGGTTCCAATTTTACTGCACCTTGGAAAAAATCTGGAAAGTACTGCACACTGTGTGAATCCTGTCAGAATTTGGCTTTACAAAAGTGGGAGTAGAGGAGTTTGGAAACCTTACTCCAGCTATGTTATAGCTGTCACACTGGAAGATACTAACACTAGGATGCATTCCTGGTGGGAAATCCTTTATATTATACTAGTAATACTTCATCATACTACATTAATGCTAATTTTACCAATCAAATTGCCAAGCCGACTTCAATTGGCAGTTGTATTAGCAATTATTCATCATTTCTCATTACCGTTAGATCTGAAAGCTACTGATGCAGCAAGACTTTAAAAATGTATTAGCAAAAAAGTAATTTTAGTATGTTCTTATGAAAGCTTGCTAATTTATTGCAGTGGGCTCGTCCAGAAAAAATTTGGCAGAGAATATCTGAATTTTCCCAGCCCCGATATGATACAGAAATTCATGAAACTTAACAGTGAAAAAAGATAAAATACCTAATTAAAAGTTATTATAGCAGACAGATCACATATGAACTGCATGTCATCTTTCATGTTTGGGAGTCTGGATATGTTCTACCGTGGCTATATTTAAAAGTTTCATTTACTTTCCTGGCATTCACCCAGTAAGAGCAGTACTCGATTTAAGCAATTTCTTCCAGACAAGAGCAACTTTATCCTGAAAATTAGGCTCCAGAACCCGCCCATAGAAAAGTACTGGATTGAACTCTCAGTTAATACGTAATTTTCAACAATGGTCTAGTATTTTGGAGTTTGTACCCTGAGGAAATATAGATCCAAGAAAGGCTGTCACAGCAACTTTATACCACAGTCACTACCCTGTTGCTATACTGATATCAGATGCTGTCATCACCCACACAAAATTAAGCACTGTCTGATTTTGTGTAGCAGTTCACTTCTGCTTTGTTAATTCAAGAAGAATTTATGGTTTAAATTTAAAGTAAAACACTAATACATTCTAATTCAATTTCATTCCATTTTGTGCCTTGGTTAAAATTGAACATTTGGAACATATTTCTTTTCTGATATTTTTTCCTTGAAACATAGAGAATGGATTTTGCTATGTAGTACTGTCTGTAGGCTTTCTACAGGACTTTTAAAAATTACTTTCAGTTGGTTTTTTTCCCTCCCTTGTTTGATATAAACTTGCAAGCTGCAATACTGGGCATTTAAACATATTTGGAACATCTATCAGTCTGAATATTTTGGCTACTGAAATTAGGGGGTTGGTTAGCTCAGCAGGGGGCCAGTTAGCTCAGTCAGTTGAGCGTAGCGCTAACAACGCAAAGGTCGCGGGTTCGATTCCCATTCGGTCCCCACGTGTTGCCTGATCTAGTCGAGAGGTGGCATCCCTGGTGGCAGGGAGGCTGGATTAAATGATCTCTAAGGTCCCTTCCAGCTTAGGCCATTCCATGATTCTATGATTTGAAGGGGAAGAAAAAGAATTTGAATCACATACTCATTGTCAAGAGAACAGAAAGGAGGTAATGAGTGAAAAATTCTGGAGGATCAGTAGAAGCTAGAAGGCACCTTAGAGACCATTTAATCCAACCTCCCTGTCATGGGCAGTGACATCTCTCAACTAGATCAGGCAACACATGGGGACCAAACAGGGATCAAACTCGTGACCTTGGTGTTATCAGCACCACGCTCTAACCAACTGAGCTAACTGACCCCTCATGATAGTTTAATACCTGCAGATGGGACCCATTATCTCTCCACAATGCATATTCGTATTTTATATTTACAGCCTGCCTCTCTAAGAAGAAAGCCAAGATCAGTAATAGTGCAGACTATCATGTGAAAGGTTAAACATCTTGAGGAAATGTCGCAGTAGCTCCTGAAACAAAATCTTTGGAAACATGGTGTTATGAGTTCTAATGTCATATGTGGAGAACTGATGTGACAGTGCCATTTCCCGGGCATAGTGGAACCTTCTGCCAGAGTGCAGGTTTTTCTTAAGGTCACTACTGTGCAATACACTTTGAGTGAAGCTAAGAGTCCCCACAAATTGGACCATCCTCTGTTCCCAGAGCAAAACTCTTTTACCTTTCCTGTGCTAGCATAAAAGAACAGCTCTGTGCAAAAAACTCTTTTACAAAGCCAACAGCAAAATACACATAATCCTATGAATGCCAAAGACTACAACAATCAGATCTCCTTACAGAGGAGGAGGAGAAAAGGAAATCACAAATTGCAGAATTCAGATGGATGGTTAATAATGAGGAGTATTTGATAGGGTGGGATAGAATAGGGTAGTATGTGGTAGAACAGGTTAGTTTAGGCTGGGCTAGACTGTCATAACAGAATAGAATAGAATAGAATAGAATAGAATAGAATAGAATTAGAAACAAAGCAAATCCTCTTGAAAGATTAGTGTAAAAACACTGCTGTGTATGTTTGCATTACTTGAAATTATAGAGCATTAAAGCAGTAATATATCATTAAAATGTACTATCTTTTATTCATTTTTATTCCCTGCCTACATATATCTGTGGCTATTAATCCTTTATTAACCTTTCCGCATCACTAGTGAAATAAAGGAGAAACATGGTTTTATTGTAGATTTTCTTTTTCCTTCTATGGCCATGTTTAGCTATGAGAAAATTGACAAAAGAGTGACTTTTTATAGTTCAGTGTCCTAACTTCAATATGCTGCTGGTGAAAGCAACAAGCAATCTTCCTTGAGATTAAGGCATAAAATATCGAGAGTTTACAGGATATCTCCATAAATTCATTTTTCATTTGCTGTTCAGTTTTTTAATTCTTTTTATGCTATCAGAAAGAAAGCCAGTGGACAACAAAGATAAAGCCAGCAAATCACAGGCAAATAGAAGTGGAGAACATTAGCTGGCCTCAGCTAAATATCCCATTCCTATAACTTCACTGCAGTTTTAATGTCATTTCAAACCTGAACTCTTTGTCTGAAAATAGATTTATGGGGTAAATTTTGAATTAGCCTTTATAAAGACCTAGGCTTCTATTGAACATCACTGTGGATTTATTAGCTTTGTTCAGGGAGAAATCATAACATTTTATGCAACCGTATTTCTTTCTGCTATAACAATGGTCCTTAAATGAATTAGTCAAGCTACTAAGGGTGATGAAAAATGAAGTTATAACATCAAAGGCATATACCAACTCAAATGCATAGATTTGCCCGGAGAGAGGAAGAGAGTAAATGTGAAAATTGATCACTGGATTATACCTGGTTTTATCACTAGTCAATATGGTTTCAGTGAGCAGAAAAAAATTCATAAGCTTCATGTAGAAAGGCCTACTGGTACTCCTATCAAAACTCCTGTTACTCACTGGGTGATAAAACACAGAAGCAGGGCAGTTGTATAAAGGGGGACATCCCTTCTTCCAGTGGGTAGCTGAGCTGCCTGAGAATGAAGCCTGACAATGCCTGAGAATGAAGCATTCTGCACAGCATTGCTCTGCACGTTGCAGGATGTTCAGGACCTTTCAGTACTTAGAGAGCATTTAAAAGAAAGATGGGGACAAACTCTTTAGCAGGGCCTGTTGTGAGAGGACAAGAGGTAATGGCTTAAAACTACAAGAGGGTAGATTCAGACTAGATGTAAGGAAGAAATTTTTTACAGTGAGGGTGCTGAAAAACTGGAACAAATTGCCCAGAGAGGTGGTAGAAAACTCATCGCTGGAAACATTCAAGGTCAGGTTGGATGGGGCTCTGAGCAACTTCATCTAGTTAAAGATGTCCCTGCTCATTGTAGAAGGTTTGGATTAGATGACCTTTAAGGTCTCTTCCAACCCAAATTGTTCTATGATTCCACAGCACTATGGCAATAGGATGTCTGTTAAGATCCAGTATCTCCCTGGACTAGCTTGGTGGCGTGAAGCATCACATTGCCCTTTACTATTACAGATTATGCAATCTTCCTGTACACTTGGCTATTTGGGAGACAAAAAGTTGTTGCTTCACTTCATGCATTTGTAATACAAGAACATGATCATATTTAAAAATGCAGCTACATTTTACTTAGGATAAAATGTATGGCAGCATGTAACTATGTTAGTGTGAACTTTGGCACTGAATTGCCAGTAAGTATCTGTGCAGAGATGAGTTTTTTCTTGAGACACTAAATTGGACCTGTTTTAGATAATTTCTTTGGGGATATGCATGTACAAAAACTCAGTATCTAGCTTGCAGAGCCTCTTGTCATTGAACCCAGAAGAAAATACATCATATTTCCAGATTAAATTTTTGAGATGAGATTCTTTTAATTTAAAATTATTGTCAATCTGGAAACTCCTTCTTTTAACACTACTCATTCAAGTATAGTAGGAATTTATAACCCTTTTGATTTATGTCTTTTCTCTCTACTCATATACCAATAAACAGTTCATTCTGCTTAAGAAGAACGCAATTCTCTCAGACATAACTCTGAAAACTGAGTTAATGTTTGGTCAATACATACAAAGGCTAATGAAATTTTGACATTGGAAGGAAGCAGAGCAAGGTGAGGCTAAATAAATGTACTCTTTGCAGAATGATCTTCAACTTGGTGTGAAAGAAGATGGCAGTGCAATAAGCACAAGGAAAGCAGGAAAGTGACGCTGTAGACTAATGAAAAGAGTAACAGAGACACTGGTTCTTGTTCCAGGGAATGTCTTGCCATCTTGTAACAGAATCTTGAGTAAATACCAGTGACACTGTGTGCCAAATCCCAGAAATCCAATGCCTAGGACTACCCAGCTAAAGGGCAGTTTTTCACTGAATTCCGAGATCCATGTACGCATTTCTGTTGAGTGCCTTGGCATAATGGGAGTAGGCTAGACCAGAGGCTGGTGTTCAAAACACAGCAGAGGTTCAGAGATTCAGAAGTCAATTCCTTCCCTACCCTCCTGCATGAAGATGACAGAGAGACAGGTTTCCTACCTGAAGACTCTAGCTAGATTGTTACAGAAACTCAGAAGAACTCAGAGCCCTGTGTAGAACAGGTTGTCCTGACAGGTAAAACAATGTCAGACATTTTGACACCACCTTGTTCTTTCATCACAGAGAGATTGGGTCTCACCTAATCAGTCAAACATTTCTGAGCTTGGGCAGCTGGCCATCCTAAAGTAAAGACACTGATTGATTTGAGGTGTCTCGGGATAGGAGATTCTCGAAAACAAGGAAATACGCCTATGAATTCTATTTCAAATTCAGATCAGAAATTAGGCAGCTGGGGTCTTATTTGTTTTGGATTTGGTGGTTGTATTTTTTTTTTGACAGGAGAAGCAAATGATTGAGTTGATGTGAAGTTTCTGGTAGTTTGGAATCTGGATGCAATGTGTTAAAAAATAATAATGGGATAAGAGAGCAAGACAGACATTAAAAAAAACAGATATAAAAAAATGGTGTTAAAATTACCTATTGTTTTCCCCAGCACAATATGAAAGGCTCAGCTTTCACTTCAGCAAACTCAAAACTTTGACAAAACATGTACCAGTTATGCTACATGACACGTATTTTATAATAGCGGTATCATTTAATTTAAATGGCATGAGCTGATTATTCAGACCCTACAAAGGATGGGAGAAATTTAGCTGTAGCTCAAATTTTGCAATATTGGAGAGTTAAGATCATCCAACACAAATTTACACTCATTTATTCATTATTGCTTCACTTTTGTGTATCCCCAACAAGTAGTAATTATGAAATGTATGAACATCAACATGAAAATGCATAATCTTAAAATAAAAACAAATAGCAAATATACCAAAATTTATGAGTTATAATCATGTGACAAACAAAAAGTTGTCTAGTGGTCAACGTTTCCTGTTGCTTCGAGGCATTTTTCTATATATAATCCACCAAGAAAGCAAAAAGATTAGATGTTCCTGGTCTACATTTAGAAATTTCGCTTCAAAATATAACTACACACCAGAACACTAGTGCCTTTTTAGATCTAAATTGCTCACGTACTCCTTCCCTCTGTCAGATAACACTGCAGGTATATCACGTTTAGATGTTTTCTTGATTCAACAGACCAAAGCAGTACATGAGAAAACATCAATGGGGAACAATAATCCTCTACAAAGTCTGTGCTAAACAGATGCTTTAGTTTCTGTAGACAAGAGGCAAATGTTCTCTCATCAGCTGAAATGTGATCCAGTATGTGGTGAACCTGATTGTAGCCAACAAATGAAGCCACGTTGGAATTGCCCCAGCCTACAGGCTGTGATTAATCTTGAACTCTGACAAAACTCTGGTAATTTCCATGAAAGCAGGCTAAGCTTGTTCACTGTTTGTAGCAAGAATGTGTATTTTTTATTGATTAAACCCAGAGGAAGAAGCTTCATTGATCTTAGAGAGCTTGCTTTTCAGCACAGTGACCCTCATTAACTTTGACTTCAGCTCTACAGCTGAGCCAACTGCGCAGGAAACTATTCCCATATTCATCTTCCAGCTGAATAACAACACACAGTGAAAGGAAGACATTCTGGTTTTCCCAGAGAAAATAGTACATTTTTAGAATAATCAACCTGCAAGTTTCGTAATAACAGACATCAAAGTTGGCTAATACTTGTGTTTAGCCTTGCTATTCATGGATTGTGCTACTGTAGCTATATTCACTGAAGTCTACATACACTAAAGAATATAAAAGGCTTTATTGTTGTTTTGCTCTTATTAATTGATGAAGATAAATAAGAATCAGCTGAATAAAAAAGGCAGGCATACAAAGGTGCATGACTAGCTCCCATTCCATGACAAACATTGAAGAGTGAATTTTGTATACTGAACAGAGTTATGACCTTGAAATTTAAAGACAGTTGTTTACCAAAAGCTCCTCTTAGAAAATTCTCATTCCTGGTCATTTATAAGTTTGAATTTACTGTGGGGTATTTGGCATGTTTAAACTGACAGAATTATGCAGGTTTCTTTGAAGACAGTTCCAATACACATGAGAATAAAAGTCTGAATATTTTCCAACATGATGTGCAATTTATGCTTTTACATGAACACGAAGAATTGATATATTAATACTCCCTGTTCTGTTGATGCTGATTAGTAGGAGATGTCACCAACTGTCAAGGTAGTCTTGAGAAAGATACTGTATACAAAGTGAGAAATAGCAAGGAATATGGACTGAAATTCTCTTAGTGGTGACTCTGCCATTAATGCAGTGGAGACTCAGCCTTTATAATATGTTAAGTTTAACTCACCTCTTCGTATAGCTAGTTTAGCTGCGAAATATAGTTTCTGTCACAAAGTAGCTCATGCTCATTTGTTAAGACTGTTGTCTGCCCTGTTCTCATGCATTAGAAAATTATTGGAAGAGTAGCTCTGTATCCAAGCTGCTAAGTATGAAATACTGATTTGTAATGAGAAAAAAACATTTTAATACGCTGTTAGCTAGACATACTCCCTAATTTGTGTTTGAAGAGATCAAAGACGCAGTTTAGAAGAAAGTAAGAGAGAGTGTTCTGAAACATCACCTGGGACAATGTCAGAATTCTCCCTATGAGGAAACACAAACCAATTTCTGTCTTAGATGATTTTCATCAGTTAAGAACACATATGCATTTAAAGTCAGTATCTCTGGGCAAAATAATCCCCAGTCCCCCATGTGGAGAACTAGCATGAGAGCTATTCGTAGAGTCAGGCTTTCTTTGGTAAAAATGTAGATTTTTTTCCTGTGCTTTGGACTCAATAGCAGCAAGCCAGCATAACTTGCCAATAGAAAGATATACACCACTTAATTAAAAAATAGTAATAAAATAGGAATCTACTTATAGAGCCTTCAATCTTGCATTTTAGTGGTTGTTTAAAACATACAGAAGAAAGCTGATAGCAAGCAATTGTTGCTTGCTTGGGCATATTGTCAGCTGTATGTCTAAAGCCATTTTACAAGTAGATGACATGCTGAGACATGTTACTTATTTTAAAACTAGTATGTTTATTAGGTAACATGTAGATGAAGAGAAGCGAGGCTATGCAATGTTATCTCCTCTACAAGGTCCTGGTAGAAACATCAGAAACCTCAGGGTAGAAAAAACTATCATAACTTACTTGATACTCAGTGTTAGATTACATTCTCCAAAGTCATATTTTTGTTTTAAGTTTCCTGTATTTACCAATGACATTCTATCCCACCTGCCCCTCTCTTGTTTGTTACGATGCAATTATTGGCTCTGCAATTGTCATTTCCTGTTGAATAAGGTAAGCTAGACTTCTAATTTAGCTTTTAAATAGAAAGCAAAAATTTCAAATGGTGATTGAGCCATGACCTACTATAAAGTTTCGTTTCTCATTGTTCAAGCCTTAAAAGCAGGTGCAAGCACTGGCAATGCTCCACTGAAGCTTGTATTCCCCTATCCTGGGATGCCATTCGCTAGATAATGCTCTGTGAATACGCATTGCATTCCAGACCTGCTATTTATCACCACTGAAGATCTATTATTCTTTACTTGCCTTCTTTCATATTTTCACTAGATAGCAAAATTAGACGTAATCATCATAACTCACACATATGATTCAGATTCTGTCATTACATTTTGTCTTTGTTTTAGTGTTATTAGATACATCTTAACCAGCTTGGAAAGGATTGTTCTTTTCTGCCTTACAGTATCTGGTGTCTTATTTATACCTTCTAGAAAATTTATGTTTCTAAAATGGTGGACATGTTTCTTGTAACAAAAGGCAATTTTCCTATGGCTGACTTACCTCATATGTGGTATTTTGAAGATCCATTGTCAGATTATTCACCCATTCCTTAAAAATGGTACTCTCTTGTCCTACTAACCAAATTTGATCAGAGGTGCATTACATTATGCTACACTTCCAGGTTTGTGTTTGCTTGATTTTTTTCCTCTGTACACAGACCTACACATGGCATTTGCAATATTATCATAGAATCATAAATTTCTAGAACAGTCTAGATTGGAAGGCACCTTGAAAATCATCTGGATCAGTCTTCCTAGGAAAGAGAGCCTAGATGGGATTATCTAGCAACCTGCTCAGTTGCGTCCCCACATCATCCAGGAAGTTGTTCCAGTGAATAATTGTTCTTACAGTAAAAAACTTCTTTCTTATGTTGAATTGAAGCCTCTACAAGTGCAACTTATAACTGTTGCCTTTTCCATGTGGCTCCTTGTGAAGAGAGAGCCTCTGTCATCTTTGTAACTGCCCTGTAAGTATGGGAACACTGTAGTGAGGTCCTCCCCTGGCTGGATACACATGGAACTGATTTTGGTGAACAAAAACTAGGGAGATGTTCATTCAGCTGACCTCTGTCTGACTTGATAGGCTCTTATCTGGGATGACCATATCCAGCCCTGAGTTATCCAGAATAACCAGACAGGGGACAAAGGACTAAAAGCTAAATGGAAGTAAACCTGAATGGAACAGAAACCAAATAACGAACATTTTGCCCTGAGTCTCATTTCAACCACTAATTTGGCTTAGTACTAGTGTGTACTAGATATCACAAAATTAGGAAAACAAGTAGGGTGCTCAGACACAGGTGAGCACCATTAAAAGATAAGGGGAAATCACATCACACCACCAAAAATAAACACTCCAAATAGTTTGCTTTCCTCAGGCATACCTCTGCCTCTCTTATCCCATCCTTATAGGATAAAAACTCTAAGATTTTGCATAGAATGGGGAGAAGATTTTCTCAATGATACAGCTGAACGGTAGGAGATCCTCCCCCACCTTGTTCAAGACATCATATGAAGCGACTTTTCATCATATGAAGTGATTAAGAAACATATGTGTGGTATTTCAAATACTTTAAGATTGTGATTAATGTGTTAATATCTGGTATGCTTGTGGTTTATGCTAGTACATTTCCAAGAATTAATTAGTTTTGCAATACTGTATCCTGTGTGATGGGTTTTTAAATTTCTATAGTGAATTCTTCCATTGTATCCATAAAAGTTATGTAATGGATCTGTGAGTGAAGTTCAAATAAATTGCTAATCTGGAACTTTCAGTGAAGTCTCTCTCTCTCTGTCACACCCTTGAGCCTTTTTTTCTCCCCAGGGATAAGAGACCTAACTAACTCTTTCAGTCTTTCCTCGTAGGGCAGGTTCTCCAGCCTTTTGCACATCTTTCTGGCCATTCTTTGGACATCTTCAGTCTGTCTGCATTTGAATATTGAAAGAATATTCTTGAATATTCATCCTCCATGGCATCTGAATGTATATGTGTTTGTTTGATACATATAATTTGCTATTGTTCAACATATAGAATTAGTCTGATCTTTAAACTATGAAGTGTTTAGTTCTCAAAGGCTTAGTTTGTTACTTGTTACAGGCTTTGACTTTTGACTGATCATTTATACTTAATTATTTCTCTTATCATTGCTGACTGGGACTGCAGGCCACATCTTCACATCAAGCATTATGACAAGACACAGCAGACCTTATGTGGACTGTAGCTTAACTTAGGCATGACTGATCATACATTTTATTTCTCTTTTGCAACTTCCTTCAGTAGGAGCAGTGATTTTAACAGCTATCTCAGATTTACTTACTGAGGCTGGTGCTGTCATTGTGATGCAGGGACACAGCTGTATTCTATTTTCCTTGCGTAGCTGAGTGAGAAGAGTAAGCTTGTTTCTAATAAGTTTTTTAATACAAGTAAAAAATGAAACTGCAGAGCAGCAACAACATATGACAAACACATGAAAAAAGCTCACTACATTCAAGAGTACCTCTGCTTTTCTTCCTGAATTAGAATATCATCTACAGTTTCTAATGCTCAGTACAACACTGGAATAGCATATTCAGTACTCACTCTTCCGTGAGAAAAAATACAATGCACAGACTGACAGACAAAGTAAATTGCATATTCTTACTGCAGGTATACTAAGTCCCACTGACTGGAAAGACAGTTTGCAATATCAAACATTTTTAACCCCTTCACTGATTGTGAGCGTATTTAGACCTGTGTTTGACTTCCATGAAGTAAACAAAAAGTAATGTACAGAGAAGTATAGTCTAGAGGAGAAACTTTTCCTTTTATATAAATTACAAAAAATGTTTTGCAAAGTCTCTTGTCTGCTCTTTGCATTACATTTCCTCTTGTACCACAGACACCTACCAAGTCTTAAATCCAAAGCTGTGTTCAATCAATAGGGTAGTAAATTCTTGTTCTCTGTAAGCAGCTTTCCATTTCAGAGTTTCTTTTTTCCTGCTATAGATAAACAATCAGCAGCTTTCACACAGGGAGCTGTATTGTATTCTCAAATCACAAATCATAGAGTATGAGTTTACCTAGAAGTTGGAGGAGGGGGGTCTGACTCGTCTACAGCCTTTTTACCACCTTGTTTGTCACAGGAAATCTATGTCCTTAACAGATTGCAACCAAATTCTTCTCATCCCTGTAGATTTTAAATTAGTGCACAACCTGAGTTGGCTGACATTTAGTGTGTTTCTACATTTTCGTGTTTCTCTCTAAAACCTCACTTTCCTGAGCAGTTTCCATATCTTGTATGTAGCACAGTTTCGAGGTGGTGAATTCTTCCTTGCACATACAGTTAATAAATAAACAAACATAAACCATAGTGTGCAGTAATAGCATTTTAGTTTAAGAGCAGTAGCTTTTAAACAGTGCTGGCTATTAGCTTATGATCTCTTTCTATTTGAAGAGTAGAAATAGCTGCTTCAAAGGAAACTATTGAACTCTTTGAAACATGAAAGTTACAGTAAAACTTTCCTTCTCATCTTGGGTGTATTTTTGTCTTTAGTGGTGATTGGACAGTAATTGACAGTTATCATCTGTCCCTTTGCTAGCAGAAGAGTACCTCGTTATTCATATTTGTCTTTGTGCCTGGGATTGGCCCAACCCAGGTGAAGGACCTTGCATTTTGACTTGTTGAAGTTCATGCAGTTTGCACTGGCCCATTTCTCAAGCCTATCAAGGTCCCTCTGGATGGCATCTCTTCCCTCAAGTGAGTCCACGGCACCACACAGCTTGGTGTCATCAGCAAAGTTGCTGAGGGTGCACTCAATGCCGTCATCCATGTCACCGACAAAGATGTTGAACAGCAGTGGACCCAGAACAGACCCCTGAGGAACTCCACTTGTCACTGGTCTCCATGTGAACATTGAACCATTGACCACAACTCTTTGAGTGCGACCATCCAGCTAGTTCTTTATCCATCAAGTGGTTCATCTGTCAAATCTGTGTCTCTCCATTTTAGTGACAAGGATGTCATGTGGGACAGCGTCAAATGCCTTCCACAAGTCCAGGAAAATGACGTCCATTGCTTTTCTCATGTCTACCAGTGCTGTAGCTTTGTCGTAGAAGGCCACTAAATTAGTCAGGCATGACTTGCCCATAGATGAAGCCATGCTGGCTATCACCAACCACTTGATTATTTTTTATGTGCCCTAGTACAGATACCAGGAGAATCTGTTTCCTGATTTTGCCAGACACAGAGGTAAGGCTGAACTAGTCTGTAGTTTCCCAGGTTGTCTTTGGTTCCTTTTTTAAAGATGAGTGTTATATTCCCCCTTTTCCAATCTGTGGGAACCTCACCAGACTGCCAGGACCTCTCAAATATGATGATCAGTGACCTAGAAACTTCAGCCGCCAGTTCCTTCAGGACCCATGGATGTATCTCATCAGGTCCCATGGACTTGTGCACCTTCAGATTCTCTAGTTGTTCCTGGAGATGATCTGTTCCTACCCTGGGTGGTTCTTCACTCTCCCAGACCCAGCCAACACCCACTGTGATTTGAGTGGTGTGGTTCGAGTGGTTGCCAGTGAAGACTGAGGCAAAAAAGTTGTTGAATATTTCAGCCTTCTCCAAATCCCCAGGTCATCTGCATTCTTCCAGAGAGGCCCTACATTCTCTCTCATTTTTCTTTTTTTCTCCTACATACCTATAAAAACCTTTACTGTTATTTCTAATATCTCTGGCCAGATTTGACTCTGTCAGGGCCTTGGCTTTTCTATCCTGGTCTCCGATTACATGAGCAACTTCCCTGTAACCATCCCAGGTTACCAGTCCCTGCTTCCATGCTTTGTGTGTTCCCCTTTTGTATTTGATTTTAGCCAGGAATTCTTTGTTTATCCATATAGGTCTCCTGGTGGTTTTGCCTGATTTCTTCCTTTTAGGGATGCAATGCCTTTGAGCTTGGAGGAGATGATCCTTGAAGGTCAAACAGCTTTCTTGGGCTCCCAGTCGCTTCAGGGTTTTATCCCATGGCACTCTACTGAGGAGGTTCCGGAAGCGGCAAAAGTCAGCTCTTCTGAAATCAAGCGTTTCAAGCTTGCTGAGCTTCCCTCTCTTAGCTGCCCTTAGGATCTCAAACTCCACCATCTCCTGGCCACTGCAGCCCAGGCTACCCACAAGTTTAACATTACTCACCAGCCCTTCCCTATTGGTGAGAACGAGGTCTGACATGGCACCTCTCGTTGTTGGTTCCTCTGTCACTTTGATAAGGAAGTTATCATCAATGCATTCCAGGAATCTCCTGGATTGTTTGTCCCCTGTGTTGTTGTCTCATCAATTCATGACGGGATGATTAAAATCCCCCATGAGGACCAGGGCTTGTGAACAAGCAGTGACTCCTATCTGCCTACGTAGGGCCTCGTCCACTTGGTCCTCCTGATTGAGTGGGCTGTAACACACCCCCACTGTAAAGTCTCCTACCTTTCCTTTCACTCTGGTCCACAGGCACTCGGTTTTTTCATCATCACCTGCCAGGTGGAGCTCCATGCATTCTAGCCATCCATTGACATAGAGGGCAACACCCCCTCCTCGTTTCTCCTGCCTGTCCTTTCTGAACAGTTTATACCCTTCTAGTCCAACACACCAATTGCAGGAGTCATTCCACCATGTCCCTGTGATGCCGATCAGGTTGTAGCGCTGCAGTCTCACAAGCATCTCCAGCTCCTCTTGTTTATTGCCCAAGCTGCGGGCATTCATATAGAGCCAGTTGAGTTGGGCCCCTGATGAGGTACCTGGAGGCCCCAATAAAGTACAGTTGTACTTCATCTGTGCTTGATTTGATCGTTTTCATGTGAGAGAGTTAAGGGACCTTGTACCAGTTTACAAATCTAATGCTTCTTCTGTGCATATTTAACCAATCTAATATTTTCAAGCGCAGACAGCCTGTAGCCTTTAGAGTTCATAGCATAGTCCCTAGGATGTCAGTAAATATTACATGTAATACTAATGCATGTAATACTAATATTGGATTGTAATACTAATGATGTAATGAATTCAGTCTTAACACCAATGAGACAAGTGAAACATACCATTATTTCTGCTATACTGTCTCCATGTCCTTATTCCAGGCAATCAACAGTCAAAAATCTAATATATGTTATTCCTGTTAACATTTATTTTAACAGTATTATCAAACCTTATCAAAATTCTTCCTTGCAAAATGGATCCTGCACAGCATCCTCAGTTATCTTTGTATCCACACCAGTGCCTAAATGCAGTGAAGTATTGGTGGAGTAAAAACTGACTGTATCTTTCCTTGAAATTCTATGGACAACAGGTAGTTCTTAAACTTCAAGCATCTGACAGGCTTTGGTACTTTATTAAAAACATGCTCAAAGTTTGTTTGTTTTACATCTAAGCAGTTCATCACGGCTAGGCTTCGTGAATGAAGATATGGGAAAGGCTCTACCCACGCTTGTTACAATTGCGCTGATGGCTAAAAGGACCAATGTGGGATAGGCAAGTCCGGTTGCACAAGGCAGAGCGGAAAGTCTCCTTAGGCGGTATTGGCGAGGCACGGTTCTTTCTGCGTTGTCTTTTCTCCTCGAAACTAATTCTATGTGCATTCTCAAAGGAGGCAGCAGGATTATGGATGGTGTGTCTCCACGTCTCCCAGTTGGAGGCCAGAGTGGACCACTGATGGTAGGCAAGCT
>NW_009732310.1:9433-22292 GCF_000703405.1 Apaloderma vittatum | reverse complement strand
TGAACCAACTTTGGTTTTTTGATTGGTATACAGGCACTTCAAGGGGAAGAGACTTGTACTGAAATGACTGAGTTTGTCTGTTTCCACATGCAACAAATTTGAAAGGTATTCTAGTTCTTAGAAAAAACATTTCAATAATACTCCGCAACAAGGATTGCAAAACATATTGTCAATATTTTGGGTTTTGTTGTACTTACACACAAGCAAGTTTACAGATGACACAAAACTGGGAGGAAGAACTGATATACCAGAGGGTCATGCTGCCATCCAGAGGGACCTGGACAGGCTGGAGAAATGGGCTGGCAGGAACCTCACACAGTTCAGCAAGGGAAATTGTAAAGTCTTGCACCTGGGGAGGAGCAAGCCCAGGCACAAATGCAGTCTAGAGACCAACCAAATGGAAAATAACTTTACGGAAACAACCACCTTGAACACTAGCCAGCAACATGCCTTTGTAGCAAAGAAAGCCAGTGGTGTCCTGGGCTGCATTACGGTTAGTGTTGCTAGCAGGTCAAGGGAAGTGATCTTCTCTTCTACTCAGCACTAGTGAGGCCACACCTGGAGTGCTAGTGACTAAGCACTGGCACAGGATGTTTGAGGAGGTTGTGGACTCTCCATCCCTGAAGATATTCAAAAGACATTTGGAAATGGTACTTGGCAACCTGCTCTAGGTGACCCTGCTGGAACGGGTAGCTTTGACCAGATGACCTGCAGAGATTCCTTCCGACCATTCTGTCATTCTGTGATACCATACGAATCATTTGTTCTAAGATTAATGTTACCAGGTTCTTGGATCCATTTGGTTTAACAGAAGGCAGTGGATTTTGTGTTTCCAGTGCTAACTTATTTTTCCCCTGCATATTTTTCTACATTTATATTTAGAAGTTACACAATGGATGTAATACCATGCCATTATGCAACTTTAAGTTGGTTCTGCTTGTATGAAAAGAAATTGAAGTTTCAAAGGCCAGATAAAACATCTGTAGTTGATACTCTTGTACCATTACTACCTATTTACCACACAATTTCTAAAATTCTGTCTTTGCACCTAGTCTTCATGTAACTTTTAGAAATCATTTCCTTTCACATTTCTGCACTGCAGTTATGCCACAGACATCCAAAATTTTGTCTTCTGAGTTATTGATTTGGTTTTTTTCCTGGTTTAATATCATCTCCTCTTTATTTTTCTTGGGATAATTACTGAATGCAACATCATTTGTAGGATTTTTCCAATTAACTTTTTCTCAATAGTGAACATAGGTCTTGATCTATTATCTGTGCCAGAAGAGGTTTAAATCAGGTATTAGGAAAAATTTCTTCAATGAAATGATTTCAATGCTTCAATGTTAAGCACTGAAGCAGGCTGCCCAAGGAAGTGGTTGAGTCACTATCCCTGGAGGCATTTAAAAGATGATATGGTTTAGTGGCAGACTTGGCTGTGCCAGCTTAATGGTTGGACTCAGTGATCTTAACATTCTTTTCCAGTCTAAATGATTCTGATTCAATTTGTCTCTTTTGTCCTAAGTTTGTATGGTTGCTTTTCCACAGATTTTTGTATAGGGTTTTTTCCCCTTTCACTTTCATGCTTTTTCTGTTCTGAGAGTTACTTGTGCCAGCTCTGCTCTAATCACTAGTTTTAAAAGCTCTTTAGGTTTTGGCAAAGATACTATGAGCTAAGTGTTGACAGTTGAGCTTCTGTATTCAGTTTCCAGATCATTTACATATCATATATTGGTTTGCTGCTAAGACTGAAAAGCTTCAGGTCAGTCACTCTGTGTAATTTGGCTATGTATACCAGTTCATTATTTCACCAGACTCTCCATTACACTATGGTTTTGAAGCTTTCAAAGCAGTATGTAGATTATAAAAATCTGCATGTCAAAATACAGCTGGAATCGGTAGTAACCATTTTATGTTTTCACTAACAGTGTGACTATTCTGAGTTTAAAGTTGTATTTTTTGTCCAACATTTCTGCTATGTCTTTAGTTTACCGTGAAAACTCTACAAATGTTTATTTTTTAACTTGTATTTTAAATTCATATATATCTGCTCAGTCAGGAATCTTGGCAGAATGTCTATAGGTTATGACTTGTTGGTGCAGTCTTTGTTTAGATTCCACAAACTTGCAGAAGACAACTAATATTTGACCTCTTGTTCAGTGTTAAAGAAAAAAAAAAATTAGTCAAAAAACCTATAATGTTCCTTTTAGGTGTCTCTGCCATACAAGTAACTTCTGGACATTAGTACGATCTTCTCCCTTCCTCCTAGGAAATACATAGCACAGGTAGTCTCTCAGAGGATGGTTGTCTATTGACATATTGATGCAAGGGAAAACAGTTTTAACATTGCTTTTAGATGTCCTTTACTATTCCTTGTTATTAAGTTGTTGTAGTGCGTTGCTTATTCAGTCTTTTCCTGGATTTTTGTGTGTTGTCTGCCTTACCCTGCTTTTGAATTGAAGTCGATTGTCGTGAGCCCGATCTATGTGTTGTGATAAATTAACAAATGTTTGTGTTTGAGCCTTGAGAAGGGCGAGGTGACACACCCAGCAAAGCTGTGAAAGAAGGAGCGGCAGGGAAACGTTGAGCTGCAGCCATTCAGAGGCCTAAAATATGCAAGATAAGGGGAGTCGCCCATCGCCAGCCCTGAAGGAATGAAAGCAATCAACAAAGGCACTGACGAGAAGGGATATCTGATAAGACCATCCGGGAACAAGATGCCCTACAGGGTACTGGGAACAGACAAAGAGTTGATTGTGAAGAAGACCCCTGTCCACGACCACTGGAGCGGAACGCCTTTTCGGGATAGTTTATGAATATGTATAGTCATCTAATAAATGTGTAACTCTTACTGCATTTAACTAGGGTAACTGCATTTGTCGGGTGTGCATGTCTTTGAGGAGATATCCCACGTGCACCAGCGCGCTTATTAAAACATACCTACTTTATAACTTCTCGAGTTATAGAGTCTTTTCCGCACGTCAATATTTTCTCTTCAGACCCTTCCGGTTTTGTCACTCCTTTGGCTTTTCTCCTGGGAAACAGGGCTGGGAGTTGAAGCAGCAAGATCTAGCAAGCACGTTCTTGAGTTACAAGACTGTTCGGTTGTGAGGAGCACTGCCTGCTCTAGAAGGCTGTAGCATGGAGAATCTGGAGCTATGCCTGTACAGGCAGGCAGGTGAGGTAATAATCTCCAATATATTCACAGTATGCCTGCAAGCACACCAAAAGCGTTCTCATCCTTGAGGTGCAAGCATCTGTTAGAACCAACTCTTGCTGTGGCAGCCAGGCACCACTGTCAGGAGGCAGGCAGCAACTTGCCGCAGCTGAGGGCTAGTAGTTTCTTAAACTGCCTCTCAGTTGATTCCAAAGAGCACTGCTCCTTTCTCTCCTCTCCCTTTCAGTGCAAATTCAAGCATGCTAACTTCAGATGAGCAATATTTTGTGCTGCAATTAACAGTGGAGTGCACAGCTCAGCTGCTGTTAATCACTGTCCCTTAGCAGAGTGTAGGACTGAGTGCTTACCTCCATCTCAGTCCAAACCACTTTAAATTGAATCGTTCATCTCTTCAAAGAGAACAAGAGAGAAGGAACACTCACATATCTTCGGGTCTGAGGGATGACAACTTCCATGGCTCTCTTTCCTGACAGGGGACACAGAGAGTTACTGGTCTTGCCTGCGATATGACAGGTGAGATGCCGAAGTCACCAGCTCCAGCCGAGACCTTATGCTTGAACACACGGATGACCTTAAGTCAGTGGCTAAAATACCTTTTCCAACACTACTGGAAAGGGGAATAGAGGAGAAGCACTCTTGCAGTCACATCATTAGTCTTAGGTGGAGGTTGGCTGATCTTGCTTCTCACATAATCAATGTTATCTGATTAGTCTGAAAAGGAGTAGAAATGTCCACATAACCTGTCATTAAACCATTTGGAGATTTACATCTACAAGACAAGAGTCATTCCCTTTACCTTGAGAATGCAGGAATGAGAAGAGCAGTCTCAGGACATACGCACAGACCTGATACCTACAACAGACTACCTAGCACACTCTCTCCCCTACTCTTGAGTGTTCTCTAGTTTTGGAGTGATAACCTTGAAATGTAGCCTGATGTGGCTAGGAAGACACATCATGGGTACTTGGAAATATTTGTATTGCAATATTTTTCAATATTTCTGTCAAAGTAATATTTAAAAAACAGCATAACATAAAGATATTTTTGTCCCACCTTCTCTGAGGAGACCACAAAAATTTTCTCCTAAATCCTGCCCTCCTGTGGTCAGATGAAGACCTTAGTAATCAAATTAATCTTTCTGCTCTTTTTCCTTTGTTAGTTTTGCTGTATGTCTCTTTCCTTTGTAAGTGGTGAGCTCCTAGGGCTAAAGACAACATTATCAGCGGTTGCAAGCTGAATTAAATAAAGCTCACACAGAACTGAGAAGAGCATTATAATGGAAGGGTAAAAATTTGGAAAGAACATTGATTTTGACTTTCCATACCACAGCTGTCATGGTAACACTACCTTGAAATTCTCACAATCTCTTCTTCCTAGAACATAAGAGATTTGGATGTAAGGCTAATCTCTACCAGAACTGTAGAACTCTAGTAGCAGAAGTTTACTAGAACTGTATTTGTAACTGTATGAAACCAAACTAGCAACTTTTTGAGCAATATTTTTCTAGTGAGGGAAAATACCATGATGGTTAACTGCAGTGATGGCTGGTAGGGCCTGCTGCACATATTAGTTGATGGAATTGTGATGACTGAGCAAATAAAAGATTAATATATATCTTTGTACTGCTACTTAAACTTCAGGCTGATGGTGTCTGCTGACAAGAGAGTAGAGTCTCTAGGCTGACTTAACCAATTACTGCAGTCCCACATTCTGTGGCTGAACTTGCTGCAAGTGTGACAATGACAGCTTCAGAGAAGGAACACAAATTGGGGTCTCCATGGGCTGGAAGACGCCATGAGGCACATTGAGTAAAAGAGAAATGTCTGACAGCATGTTAGAACTATTAGGAGCTACTCTAGATTTTTTCTTGGCAAGAACTCAGTCTCACATAGGAGAGATTTTGTACTTGAAGCTTTTAATGAGCTTTTTATCCTGAACTAGCTCTGGCTGAATGATTATGTCTTTAGATTGCAAATAAAAAAAAAATCATTGGAAGAAAATACAGGTTCATATGTTTTCTTCCTTTCTGTCAGAACATAAAAAATGCATTTATGAAAAGTGGGGAAAAATAATAGATGTAAAGGAATCATCAAGTCCATCTAGTGGAACTTTCTCCTCCTTTGCACTTTTGACTATGAAATGTGTCTGGCAAAGGCCACGAAACCCTTAGAAATTTTTGTTTAATGCATTTTGCAGTCAGCTTTCAATATTCTCTCCCTTAATTACAGTGTATGTTAGAGTGGTCATTTTTGAGCATACCCACAAAATGAGCCGAATTTCATAACCTGTTTGTAAACAAATTTTAAACTACTATTACATTTGGCTGATCACTTTCAACCAGCTAGTAAGTATGCCCTTTCTAGTTCAAATCATATGATATATCACAAAGTCAATCCACTTCTTAATTAAGGATGTTACATTACTGACACACTTTCCTCATCTGGTCTAGCTTTTTGAATCATAGAATGGCCTAGGCTGGAAGGGACGTTAGAGATCATTTAATCCAACCTCCCTGTCATGGGCACAGACGCCTCTCAACTAGATCAGGCAACACATGAGGACCAAACGCGGATGTGGTGAAGGAGTCAGATTAATGGAGAACCAATGAAGCAAATAGTATAAAATGTAAATTCCTAAAAATGTATGAATAGAATTTTCATATTTTCCTTTTGGCTGTATTGCCAGAAATTTCTTTTCATGAACAGACCGTATCCCATAGTACTAGATTTTTAGATTATACTACATGACAAAGCTCTTTTTACTCACACGTATTTAACTAATTCAGTAATGAGTTCTATGGATAATAGCTAGTTAAGTGATTTCCCAACAGATCTAAATGAGATGTGAATAGCCAAGGGATTATTTCCTCTAGTCGTGCACAAAACAAAGGGTAAACCAGGCAGAAGGTTGTGCACATGGGCCAAGCAATAAGGGAGCTGCATGATGTGAAAAAAATATTGTCATTAAGGAGGAGACATGAAATCTAAAGTGTATCCCAATCCAGAAAAAGAGATTTTAAAAGTGGTAGTTAGAGATATCATGAAAGAACTTCAGTCTATTGCTGTTCTAATTGCTTTCTCATATCTAGAGGTAACTGAGCACTTCTGAGCTGCTGCAAAAGACAAAAACCTCAAGTCTTAAGGCTACCTTACATGTTTCCTCAGATTTTAGCCCTAACATTGGATAGCATGTTTAGAACATGTCTCCAAGATGACACAGTTTCAGGGGGGCGCTCAGATTATTGCTATATCCACCTGTCTCAACCTCCATACACATACTGCCAAGCCACTACTGACCCATCTGAGGGACTTGGAGAGAGTTACACCACAACTTTTGGGGATGAAGCACCACAGGTTTCGGTTTATTTTGAAACGCTATCCAGTTATGATGCTTTGGGCACATCTGCACAAGCATGCCAGAGATCTGTCTCCTGCAGATGAGAAGCAAGAACAGGTGGGATTTTCTGAGTCATACGAAGCTATGCAGTTCTTGCTTGAGAGTCAGTCATGAGTGAGATGGTTTTCTTCCTTTCTGATAGCACACCGTTGTACAGCTCAATATGAATATAATGCATAGTTATTATTTTAAAAGAATTATTAAATTCATAGATAGACAATTTACATCTATCTATCTATATTACCAATTTCTATTTTATTAAAAATTGAAGATTTTTTTATTACTAAGCTAGGTGTGTAGATACTTGCTTAAATGATTACAATATACACAACTATTTCTTTACATAATATTAATCATAATTGGCATTCCATAGGAAGAGTTCATAGTGAAGATTAAGCAGATCACATCCCTCTTTATGGTAAGATATCATTTTTGTGGGGAAAAAAAAAAATAATTCTGTAGGGTTCACTGGTGTTAAAACTTTCAGGCTCAAGCACAGAAAAATGCAGTGTTTAGACATCCTTACTGCCAGACAGTTATTAATCAAAATTACCTATCTCTGGCTGAAAGGAAAAGCTGAAATATTTGTACTTCTACAAAGCTGAAGGAGTCACAAACCTATTAAGGCTTCTTCGCATTTAATGTAGAGGAATTAGCAAGTGCTGTTTGTGGCCTTTTCAAATCCCCCACTTCACTTGATTATCTCCCCTTAGTACCTGGAGGACATTCTCTGCTGTTAAAATTAGAAACTGAAGTGTTCTGAGAAGAGGAGCCAATGCCTTGCAATTGCATCTTGGGGGGATTGCATGTTTGCTTATTCTGTGAAATACAATTCAGTTATAAGCAATGCTTCATGCACTTTAGCTAATGGTTTTAATGAATCCTAAATGACCTTTCTAAGTAAGTCTTCCCTTGATTGTCCTTGTAGCCTCTAGGGGACACTGCTACACATCAGGGAAAAACCAGTTCAGAAAATTCCCATTTCAGTTGATCTGTGTTCTGATCACATATGAGAAAAGCAGGGCATTTTTCCCTCAGATCCCATTGACCTTTGTGTTGTCTAGGTAGACTAACACAGATCGTGTAGGAAGAACATGGCTCACATAAGCAGCATGAACAGATCCATCAGAGTGGCTGCAATGACAAAGCAATGAACTGCATACATCATGGGCAATTTCTTTTATTTCCGTGAAGCTGCTTAATGAGATTTTTCAAGCATAAAATTAACTTTTGCCCTATTTTATGAGCTTCCAGCACAAGAGAATTTACTTATAATTTTGTCAGTTTTTATTTATATTTGCAATAAAGGGGATCATGAATCATAATGAATGCTTTCATTGATAATGACAGGAAACACAAAAGACAACTGCTGAGCCCACTTTTAGTTATGTTTAGAAAGTACACATGAGATACAACTCGAATAAACACATGAAAGTCCGTCTAGCCAGAGAAGTTGTATTTCCAAGTCGAATCTGTCAGCCACAGCAAAATGAAAACAGAAGTGTTAGCGATCAGCTTTATTCGCCACCACACTCATTCCTTTTGAAATTCACAGTATTGTCCTCAACAGGTCAATGGAAGTGGGCTGTTTTGTGTGGTTAAGCCACTTAGTCACTTACATTGTCCCCTTTTGGTCTGAAAGAGCTGCTCCCAGCAACTCTCTATATGATGTGCTGCTCACATTCCAGCCAGCCAGCTGGTTCCTATTTCCAGTTCAAAGGAATCTACAGTCGTAGACCATAACTTTTTCAGTAAAACAATAAATGCTAACAGGATGGAGGAACAGTATAGCGTGTGCTTGCGAGCATTAGGAAAAAATTGTAATGAAGGGATTGGAGTCCTGTTAACTGGTGTATATTTAAAAAAATAATTTTTTCCCTCTCAGTCAAAAAATCTACAAAACATTAGCACTGAGATATAAAGAATCCTAAAAAATGAGGAAGGAATTAGACCTACAAGTTTCATAATACTGAGTGGCCTACAGTTTAGTTACCTCCTTGAAGTTACAAAAAACAATGACGCTGGAGAAACTGCACACCTCTATTCACACCTACACAAAGTAGAAAAAGAATGCTGTTCACCTTAACACGTTTTCCTAATACAGAAAACACACCCATGTTATCTTTGTCAAAACAGTACAATTAGCAATATGAGGGAGTGGGAGGTAGTACAGGCTTAGAGCTGTTTTGTGAAAGCAAATTACTACAGGGCTTGAAATTCAGCTGCACCCTGAGATCCTTCCCCTTGACTGGGCAGATAATTGTCAGATTATCTTCTGTGGTAGCCATATAATTTGTTAGTTTGCCTCCTTGCCCTCAGAAAATCTCATCATGTGAAAGTTGCTGGCAGTAAAAAAAACCAAAAAAAAATAAACCAGAAACACACTTGGTATTCTTCCAGACAAGGGCGCCAAAGGACTTTGATCAAAAAAATTAATCTTTGTTTATTTCAGGCAAAGGGAACACACCCACTTTGGATGAAAGCCAGATGTCATAACTAGAAAGTTTATTTTAGGATCAGTGGAAGCAATCTGAGGTGCTTAAGATTAAGTACAGGCACATGATAGATTTGCTTCTTTTCCTCCTCCCTCCTAGTTGCCATTTTAGTGTAATTACTGGAGGCAATAAGTGAAAAAGTGAAAGTATAAAATGATCTAAATGCTTTGAATTAGATACAGGGAGTGGAGGAGGGGCAAGATAAAATTCCACCTACCTCCTCACAAGTACAGACAGTGCAATGGCACCTGTACAGCATTGATGCTTCTTCTGCCGTCTCCTTTTTATGGTGGTGACAGAAGTTGTCCATGTCAACCAAGATGTTATGTCAAAGAACAGGGTACACTAAGTACCAGTTCTCATCCTCTTCCTCTCACTCAGGACCCATTGCGTGCCTGCAGCTTTATTCCTGATGCTCTTACTAGAAGTAGGTGAATACATTTATGAATAAATTTACTCAGAACTGAGAGACACTAGTACCCAAGAGCATGCACAATGCCTGCTTTAAAAGTCTCATTTAGAGAAAATTACAGCAAATTATTTCAAAAAATAACAGATGATTTAGATAGATGGGATTTTCTGTGCTTATCTTCATAGTTAGAATAGAAAGAATAGAAATGAATGTTCTCCAAGAATCCTATTTCTGTGCAACTATATTCAACAGCCAATCCCTATGAAGCAGAATTACTTGGTAAATACGTGTCCAGATTCACATGGAATGACAATGATTATAAAATAAATCATTAGGCTCTTGAAGAATCTTGAAGGGCTGCTCACACATGTCTATGGTTATACTGTCTCACGATGGAAAACAATTAAAATTGTACTCAATTAGGTCAATGATGATGGAAGAATCTAATGCTTTTGAACATCAAATAAAAAATTTAGCACTTTCTTGACAATCAAACTTCAGAAAGAAAAAAGTATTCCAAACATCTACTGGACATAATTGTGCGGTTCACATGTTGTTCAGGTTCCCTAAGGAAATCTGAAATATTAAGGTTGGAATAGGTTGTGTTTCTTTTAAGAAAAAAAAACCAAACAACCTACCCTGAACCACTGCTTCACCTTCTTTGTGGACAGCCAGATAGCATGGATTAACCTGCTGTTCATTCAACAAAAAAAAAGCTCATCTGAAGACTGGGCTTGTCTGTCTCATTGTGTAAGAAGTAACACACCCACACTACAATGACAGATATGCCATCAAATATACTGCAGTCTATGATACGACTTCAGTGCCATGAGGAGGCTGATGTGATTTGCAGAGAGAATAAAGGAAAGTCATGAAAACAGATAACACCACAATAAAAATATTTCAAACTTTGCACTGAGCATTTCTTTCAAGATTGTAAAACAGTTTAATAAAATTTCATTAAATGAGATCACCAAAACAGGAATGTGAGGTTACTCAATGTTGTTGTGAATATTTTTCAAAGACGGTGGTATCCATTCAGCATGAAAAACATGGAATATAGGTCAGATACAGGCTATAAATAGATTAAAGAGAAGTAGTTTATAGATCAAACACAATTGTGTCCTCTTCTAACAGTGAAAGGGATAAATTGGTACGACATTACCTCCAGGAGAACCATTCAATTGTGAAAGATGCATCAAGATTTTCCTTGGCTGCTCCACTGCAGTTGTTCCCCCATTGTATTTCCTCAAGACAGCCTCCTTTGCAGGACATCTTGGTGGGGATAGAAAAGTTTTTTATGTATTTAATTCTTATTGGAGTTCCCATTCCTAGCAAAAGTGAAGAAAGCCCGAGCAATCTTACACTTGTCCATAATATACATGTATGGAAACACAGTGATTTACAAGAAAAATTAACTTCTTCTGTATTATAAGTTGACAATGCCTAAGGCTTGTATACATCTGTCTCTTCCTGATATTTTACACCCCAAAAGGGAAATTCTTCAGTGTCAAAATCACAGCAGACATCAGTGGTGGCTTCTGCAAAGAGATGCAGTTACTTGGTGTGAAGGTAGCATAACTAAGTTGGAGTTTACAAGCTGGAGGGATGGAGCCACTTAGAGGAAGGATTTTGGACATGCAGAAATGAAACAAGGCAATCTCATTTTATTTGGCTCAAGACAAACACAGTACACCTTGCCTGAGGCATTTACACCTGGAAACATACTCTACATATAGAATTGTTGATATAAGACAGTAAAGCTCCTAGTAAACACCTGGGAATGTGTTTCAGGCACAAGACCAGCTGTATAACTTTTTTTTCCTCACTTGCATGAAGCAAGTGTTATGTCCTAAATACTAGATCCCCAGAGAAGGAAAGAAATTACTTTCTGAAAAGTCCAGTAAATACGTTAATAGATTGTTCCACACTATTGGGGAGTTTATACTGATCTGTATCAAAGAGAGCTGAAATATAGAAAGAGCTTAAGTACTGGGAGTTGAAGGCATTTTTCCGTATTTATGTGTGTGAGTGCATACAGAATATCTGTACCAGATACCCTAGAATTAGATTTGAAGCAAATAAGATGTAAAATAAAAACATTAACATGAACCTGCATTGATACAAATTTTGCTGGTTGCATGTACAGAATAGTGTCATCCAAAGCCACAGAAATACACAGATTTAATGAACTTTTCTAGCAAAATAGGATTCATACTAAAAAGTTATTTAGAAATTGATGTGTTTTGAAAAGTAAGCTGTGTACATCCAAGTTGAATACTGGTAGACTACTAACTCCTACATATAGACAAAAACAGTGATGATGTCACACACCTGGAAAGCAGGTCTCTGAAGTCAATAATGATCCAAGCGGGAAAAAATCTTTGTCTTATACTTTCAGTCAATGATTAAATATCTTGGGCCACCTCCACCAAAGAGGTTTTAAAATTCTCTCATTCTCACCAAAAGAGTATTACAGCTTACGTGTGACAAAGATGGACTGACTCATATTATCCAGCCTTCTACAAAATAGAAAGCAAAAGAAATTACTTGCGTGCTTTCTTCAGTCTCTAATACTGCAGGAAGAAAAGAAGAAAACTGATGTATCAACAGCAAAGACCATCTCAGGATGAATAAGAAAGGCAGGCTGGTTCACCAGACTCAGTGAGGCTAAGGTCTGAGCAAACAAGCAGATGGAGAACTTTTCCAGCTGCAAAGATCTTGCTGGAGTAACTGAATTAAATTTTCCAAGGCTGAAGCTAGGTTATGCAGAGAAGACAATGGAAAAACTTATTCCCCAAAATAATAATAACTGTATTTTACCATAATAAAGTGTTCAGTTGAATACCACAGTTAATATAAAAGAGGAAATTAGGAGATGAAGAGCACTTCATGACACTGGAAGAAATTATGTTGGAAATAAATTTGAGTGCACAAGGCCCTGACTCTTACTGCACACATCCTTTTGATAGACTAGATGCATGTGTCTGAAATACATTCTCAGGGTATTAAATAGTTATTTTAGCCATGATGTTGCATTTATACATTCATCTGTTAATGTGTATGTATGTACAAATTCAGAATAACATTATAATTATATATAGAATAAACACACTACAAGTTGAGATTTTACTGTATACATAAGAATGTGATACTTCAGTCAATAACAGTATTGATCCACAGAATACCTGACTGATACTTGTTTAGACTTGGAGGACTTGGTGTCTCTTAATATATCTGCTCTTGGAAAATTTACTCCTTTCTAACATGTGTTCTAAGACAGACAAATTTCTTCTTCCTTATGACTTTTTCTCGTTTTTTTGCCTTAAGTCATTATCTGGATTGCTTCTGGGTCCTGCCATTAGACCTCTGAATTGT
>NW_009732310.1:0-9423 GCF_000703405.1 Apaloderma vittatum | reverse complement strand
ATGGGCACTCCATTTCTTTAGGTCTTCATGCTCTTTCAAGAAAATGGGCAGCATGGATTCTTTCCTACTCTGTTTCCTCATATCCTTTGGCTTTACTCACCTGGAGTCTGCAAATAACCCAAAACTAAGACAAGGCAACTAAGACAAGGCAAATAGGTTCCAGGTGAGGAGCAACAAGAGCTGTAAAAATAAAAATAAAGGGAGGAGAACCCTGAGATAAATAAGTAAGAGTCGGGTATTCCAGTGTGAAATTCAGAAAAGGAAAACTCCATCTTTTTTTTTTTCTACATATCTGACGAATATTCCTGGTACTGAATGAAACCCATTCCTTGAAACTACAAAATTAGTACAGCTCTGTCAGGATTACTAAAAAAACTTCTTTAATAATAAATCATCTCTATATTTTTCTTCTCTTTTTTATATTTTTAAATTCATTATAAATTCTCCCCTCCTCCCAGTTTCCAACATTTTCCTGTTCCATACTATTTTCTCTACCATGGATTATTTAGATTTTTTTGGGGGATATTAAGAGTCAATATCTTAAAAGGCAGTTCCAAACACACAAAGTGAAAGGAAATACATTTTTTTAAAAACCTAGCTCAAAGTCATGACACTCAGTACACTGAGTAATATTTCCTTTCAATTTAGCAAGTTGGAGTTACACAACTAAAGCATTTAGGTGTACTGGAGCAGAAGGGAAAGGGTAAGCATCATCATCTTAATGAATCATACCAGGCACAGCTTACTGCCTGCCTAAACAGAGATGTTTTCAACAAACTGTAAGGCAAGGTTTAAATAAAAATGTGGAGGTATTAAAATAACATCTTACATTTAATTTTAGCCAGGTGGTGCATGCCTTACAAAAAAACCCCAAGGAACAAGAATAAGACAGTCTGGAAAAATAGTCCAAATATGTGGCTTTTATATATTCCTTTTACATTAGGAATGTTCTGTTATGAAAAGAAAGAAAGATAATCTATTTTTTTGGAGTCAAAGCATAGAGTTTTATTTCTCCACTAACAGCAGAATGAAAGAGACAAAGTGCAGGAAAATTTGATCAGAATGGAAGTGCTGCTTTCATGCACCTTGTTCGAGTGCTGCAGCGGCAGAAGGTAATGCATGCAGCAGGGGAGAAGTGAAGGGTTTCCAAGAAATCAAGTCCTGTAGAGGAAAACACATATCTGGCTGCAGCAGCCGTGAACAGCAGTCTGAGGAACTGAGGATCCTGGTCATAGCAGGTATCATGATATTACAGTAAGTGTTGATATCTCTTAACACTGCTGGAAGACAGAAGTTTCTGATTCTCCTGTTATAAATTTGTGCACTGGCTGCATGCTACCCTTCCACAGGGAATGCTAAATAGCACAGGCTTTCTGGCCTTTATCTTAGCAAGCTTGAAAAGTTTATCTTGCTCAAATTCTCGCATTTTAGTTTTGCAGAAGATTTTTCCTTTGCATTTTTTTTTTTTTTAGGAGCACAGCCTTCCCAAAATGTCACCATACAAATTCCCTTCCCCAAGCACTGTCTTGCTTTCTCTGCTGAGTACTCTATATATAGTTAGTTTACTGCAGCTTGCTTCCTCATGAGGCAAAAGTGTGACAAAAACCCTGGCAGCAGCTTCATCATGATTACCAGTTTAAGGAACATTATTCTTGAATGCAAGAGTAAAACAGGAAGAAAAATACATACCTGCCACTAACTCTATCCTTTTTACAAGTATCATAAACCCAAGAAATGTCACCAATGACACAAGCATTCCTTATTCTCAGGGCAAACACTTCCTCTCTGTAACTCCAGTCCTTAGTACTCAGATCAATAGCTCAAAACAAAAGCAGTATCTTTGTAGAGTTGAAGAATATCTTCCTGTCTTTGTGTCTGTGTCTTATGACAGCAATCCTCTCTCTATCTCCAGTACAGGCAATTTCCTTATATGTTTATTTATAGACAATATGGCATTACATCAGCAAATAACTGCACTGGATAAAGCAACTGAATAACCCACCCAACGAAGTCACATTAAATAGCATTCAGTTCAGTTTTGTGTTCGTTTCCATTAGTACAAACCACACTTGCAGTCCTGAAATGACAAACTGCCTAAAGAGAGGATGTGGAAACTTAACGGCACAAACACTTTCCAGCAAATGGCCTCTGCTTACCAGTGAAACAAGAGGATGCACTCATTCAATGTATTTCCTGGAGAATTACAGGTTTTAAAAACCATCTCTGCTGAGTGCTGCCCAGGTCAAGGCAGCTGGCAATACATTTCTCTAGGATGAGTTCCTCCAGACAGGAAAGAATCATCTGAGGCACTAAATTGAAACTCACACACTTTCACACAACTTGGGACGAATTGAATACAGTGTTGCAGGTTTTGTCTCAGTATCAATGAGTATCATTTTAATTCTCCCTTGGGGAAATATAGAAAGAGAAATCAGAACTGATTTTCTCTCTCCTTACACAGATAAGTCCGCTAGATTGCTTAAAGAAAGAAAACAGAGATAACAGAGTGAGCTGCTTGAATTGTCATCCTGTATCTAGTTCAAATTTATCCTGCTTAGATTTTCTTATTTAAATAACAACACATTAGCCATCCTCTCTCAGATTATACCCTCTTAATTCCCCACAGAAGAACATGTCCTGAATGGTATCTGACCTTCTAAATAACTAACATGATTAATTAATTTCCATGCCAAATTTACCCACAAATGGTAAAATATCTCTGAAGGATTCTAGGGACCTGTAGCACAGAAGGCAAGCAGGGAAACCTTAGCATCCAGTTACTGGCCTTTCTGGAAGAATGCAGCAGAAAAAAAATTACATAAAAATTAAATCCCAACAAACTCAGTGGCTGAAGAATGGACATCTCATGGAAAACTGAATAGTAATACACCTTTAAAAGGTTTAACTTTTCAACATTTCATTAAATGTAATGGTTTTGCCTAAACCTACTGAGTAAGTTCTATTTTCATCGAAGAACATCTTATTTTGAAACTGTTGTCCTTATTGGCAAAATGATGTGAAGACTTACCAACTGATACTGGAAACTGCATTTCCATGGAATCATAGAATCACAGAATGTCAGGGGTTGGAAGAGAAAAACTCTAGAGATCATCGAGTCCAGCCCCCCTGCCAGAGCAGGATCCCCTAGGGCAGCCACACAGGAATGCATCCAGGTGGAGTTTGAAAGTCTCCAGAGAAGGAGACTCCACAACCTCTCTGGGCAGCCTGTGCCAGGGCTCTGTCACCCTCACAGTAAAGAAGTTTCTCCTCACATTGAGGTGGAAATTCCTGTGTTCTAACTTATCTCCACTATTCCTTGTCCTGTTACTGGGCCATGTCCAAGGTCGTTTCTCTACTGCCACATTTCTATTTTTCCTGGGCTAAAAAAAATGGCTTGCACAAGCAAAATGGCTTTCTCATGCACTCATAGCTACATTTCAGGGTCACCCTGAAGGCAGCTGCTTCACCTTTACTGTGCTGTCTGCCTCAGCTTTTGAGTCTCAGTTGCAGAAGGAGCCATCAGTCCTGTCCTGAAGTAACGGCAGCAGCTGCAGGCAACAACACAGCTTTCCATGTCTCATCCTTCTCTGCTTCAACCATCAGGAAACATTTATGAGGAACACATCTCCAAAGACTTGCAACAGAGGCTCTGCCTTGGGAAAAAGACACCTTTATGGCAGTTAGGCAGGCAAGAGAGCCTGAAGAGAATAGAGGAATGCAGAGAATGGCCAAATGGGATTTTAGAGGTGAGATACATGTGTTCTGTGACAGCTGATGGAACAGAGCATTGATTAGATGTTAGTAATGGAGCTGCTCTGTTGCTTTTGAGAAAAGACAATGCAGCAGAAAGGGCTTCTGCAGAACTTCTAGTGTGCTCTTCATCATTGTCATTGTAGCCCTTTAAAGGTTCACACCCTTCAAAACAATGTCAGCATCAGTTCCTCCTCTCACATACACCTCTGCTTACAACATATCATAGCAAATCAGGCTAGGTGTTTCAATTACACTCAGCATTACCATATCCCAAAATACTTTATTATTTTTAATCCACTAGAGGATTTTGCGGAGGATGTAACAATATCTGACATTCTATCAATAAACACAGCACATATTGCTCTGGATAGCAAAAGATATAAGACATAAGTGGGAGTTGTACCAAAATATTTTTAAAATTTTTTACCTAATCTTGGTCTGGCTAATCAGATGCTGTGTGAGTTTTATAACAGGGAAAAATATCATACTCTATATCCATTTTCCTAACAACTATGAAAAGCCAAGGAATCAGAAAAAAACATGGTTAATCTCCGATGAGTTCTCTGAAAAACACATAATACCTTCTTTTCAGCATGGAATACATTAATACTGGAGGTGAAAGTACTGGTAAGGTCCTTGTGTTTGGCTTTTCTTGTACTTGTCTTTTTTATGCCTTTGATCATGCAAATAAAATTTAAAAATTCACTGCAAACTCTGGACAACAGTGGTTTTTAAAAAAAATAATTACACGAACTGGTATATTTATGAGACACTTGGTGCTATCTTGCTGAATGTAAGTTAACATTAGCCTTCCTACATGCACAAAACCTACAGAGGATAACATCAGCTTTCCAAATGATGCAGTGATTTTTATATGTAATGTCAAACTTGAGTATTTCTTCTCACTGTTTCACTTGCATTAATAATGTAAGTTGCCATGTAACTGGATTTTTTTGCTAGAACAGAACTATCTTTTTTACACAAAGATAAGTTATTTGAAACTTCCATATCCAAAATCTCAATGACCATCCATATACACCTAGTATGGTGAAAACGTTCTCAGTTATTTAAAATACCTGGTTGCCTATTGATGTAATATTCCTATAACATAAGAGAAACATTTATATCATATTTGAACTACCCTTATAACATCAAAATCTGGTTTTTTTAAAACCCAGACTAATTTTTCTGCAAAACTTTCATTCTTCCTCAACTGAAAAGATAAATCTGTGACAGGCTGACATTTGTCAGCTTAAAAATGGAACGTCTGTTAAGTTAATCTAAATGGAAAACAGAAAATTCAGGCTGTAATATACAAGTCATTTTTATGTAACCAAAATTGAGTTAAATAATCTTAGATGCATCTTCTGACGTTCTGATCTAATTCCCTATCCCTTCTTACTTAATATTTTGGATGTTCCTAATAGACCTGTAAACATTTCAAGATTTTTCCTATTTTAATTCATACTTCAACAAATGAGATTGCCTCCCATATTCACTGTCTGAAAGTTTCTTCCTGTCTGAATGTTTCTTTCTGAAGTTAATAGCAGTAGTAACAGTGCATTCTCACCAAGTGTTAGTGCTAAAGACATGTTTGTGGAGTGCAATGGAGCCTAACATAGAGAAGCCTGAGTAATTTATTAGGAAAATAGGACAATCAGTCCTAAAACAAGCCTGCTTAGTCCAGCTTGGCGATCCTAGCAACGCATGTTATTGCTCGAGACTTAGTACATTGTGAAATCACTAACATATTTCATTCAACTGCTGGACGTCAGGAGATGGCAGTGATTCTGAGTCATCTGCTCATTAAACCTAAACTAATAACCTGCAAAAATTGCGAGTTTTAATTGATATTGATGCTGGAGCATGCTTTACATATTTATCCTCTGCAGAACTGGAGAGAGGCTCAACCATTTCTAAAAGGTTCAGAGACAGAACCCCATTATCAGTGTGTTTGAGCAAGATCAGGAGCAGACTGGAAAACCACTCAACAAAACAGAGTCTTTAATATTATGACACGTATTTCCCACGGTGAAAACATGGCCTGAAAAATTGTCAATCAAAAGTAATACAAATGCAATTATGAATGAAAGAACATACAGTATCATAAACTGAAGTCTTGCCACTCTACTCTCTAGTGACCTTGCGGTAACTATAACAGTTCTGAAACTTTGCCAGAAGTTATCTCTAATACAACATGATCCTCTAGTTTGAGTCAAATAGACCTCCCAACCAGAGCAGCGAGGCAGATGAAACTTTCTATAAACAGTAGGGAGAAATCTTGCGGTCGCTTGCCGTTGTTCTTGTGGGGTACTTTAACTTTCCCAATAACCCAGGTATCTGCTTGAAATACAACATAGCAGTGAGGGAACAATCCAGAAGGTTCCTGGAATGTGTGGATGATAACTTCCTCACACAGCTGTTATGTGAACCAACCAGGGAAGGTGTCCTGCTGGACCTCCTGTTTGTGAACAGAGAAGGTCTAGTGGAAGATGTGGCACTTGGAGGCCATCTAGGGATGAGAGATCATAAAATTATCAAGTTCTCTATTCTTGGAAACGCTAGGAAGAGTGACAGCAAAACTGCCACTTGGCATTTCCAAAAGGCAGACTTTGATCTGTTTGGGAGGTTAATCAATAAAATACCTTGGGAATCAGTTTTGAAGGGTATAGGAGTCCAGGAAGGCTGGATGTTACTTAGGGAGGAAATCTTGAAGGCACAGGAGCAGGCCATCCCTATGTGCCTTAAGACAAGCCGGCGGCATAGAAGACAAGCCTGGCTGAATAGGGACATGTTGCTAAAGATCAGGGAAAAAGAGTTTATGGTCTCTGGAAAGGAGGGCAGGCTACTCACAGTGGGTAAAGGTTATCCTTAGGTTATGTAGGGTTATGTAGGCCCAGATGGAAATTAATCTGGCTTTGAAAGTAAAAGAGTGTAAGAAAAGTTTTTATAAATACATTAATAACAAAAGAAAGAACAGAGAGAGCCTCCACCCTCTGCTAGATCCAGAAGTAAAAAGAGTAACAAAAACAAGGATAAGGCTGAGGTGCTTAACGCCTTCTTTGCCTTGGTCTTTAGCAATAAAAACACTTATAGGGAGGGAAGCCAGCCCCCCAAGCCAAGAGAATGGGACCAGGAGCAAAATGTCTCCCACACAATTCGTGACGAGACCATCAGGGACCTAATACTACATGCTGATGTCCATAAATCCATGGGGCCAGACGGGATACACCCTAGAGTACTAGGTGAACTAGAGGGGATTCTAACTAGACATCATTTTTCAACAGTCCTGTCTTACTGGAGAGGTCCCACCTGACTGGAAGTCAGCCAATATAACATCCATCTATAAGAAGGGAAAGAAGGACAACCCGGGAAATTACAGGTCTGTCAGTTTGACTTCAGTCCCAGGGAAGCTGATGGAGCAGATCATCCTGAGTTCCATTTTGCAGCACATGCCAGACAACCAGGTGATCACACCCAGTCAGCATGGGTTTGTGAAGGGCAGGTCCTGTTTAACACACCTCACCTCCTTCTATGACAGGATGGCCTGTTTGCTGGATGAAGGAGACACGGTGGATATCGTCTACCTTGATTTTAGTAAGGCATTTGACATTGTTGTCCAGCATTTTCCTAGGGATATTGATGGCTCTTGGCTTGGATGGGCATACACTTTGCTGGGTAAAAAAATCTGGCTGGATGGCCAAGTCCAAAGAGTCATGGTCAATGGAGTTAAAGCCAGTTGGCACACGGTCACGAGTGGGTTCAGTACTGGGGCTCCTCCTGTTTAACGTTTTCATCAATGATTTGGATGAAGGGACAGAGTACACCCTTAGTACATTTGCAGATGACACCAAGCTGGGTGGAAGTGTCGATCTGCTTGACGGTAGGGAGAGTCTCCAGAGGGATCCGGGTAGACTGGATCGCTGGGCCAAGGCCAGTTCCATGAATTTCAATAAGGTCAAATGCTGAGTCCTTCACTTTGGCCACGACAACCCCCAGCAGCGTTACAGGCTTGGGGAGCAGTGGCTGGAGAGCTGCTCAGCAGAGAGGGATCTAGGGGTATTGATAGACAGACAGTTCGTGACCCAGCAGTGTGCCCAGGTGGGCAAGAAGGCCAATGGCATCCTGGCCTGTATCAGGAGTAGCGTAGTGAGCAGGATCAAGGAGATGATCATGCCCCTGTACTCGGCTGTGGTGAGGCCTCACTCCGAGTGCTGTGTCCAGTTTTGGGCCCCTCACTACAAGAGGGACATTGAGGTGCTGGAGAGGGTACAGAGGCAGGCTACCAAGCTGGTAAAGGGTTAAAACACAAGTTGTATGCGGAAAGGCTGAGGGATCTGGAGCTGTTTAGCTTAGAGAAGAGGAGATTGAGGGGAGACCTTATCTCTTTCTCCAACTACCTGAAGTGAAGTTGTAGAGAGGCAGGGATTTGTCTGTTCTCCCTAGTGGAGAGTGATAGGATGAGGGGAAATGGATTTAAATTGTGCCAGGGGAGGTTCAGGTTGGATATTAGGAAGAATTTCTATACTGAAAGAGTTGTCAGGCATTCGAACAGGCTGCCCAGGAACGTGGCTGAGTCACCATCCCTGGAGGGGTTTAAGAGGTGGGTGGATGTTGTGTTGGAGGGGAGTGTTTAGTAGGTTGATAGGGCTGGGACAAGGACTGGACTCAATGATCTTCTAGGTCTCTTCCAGCTGAAACTATTCTATGATCCTATGATTCTACGATTCAAATTAAATTATAAGAAAACATCAGATAACTAATTCTTTCGTCTTGAGGACCACAGTACACCACAAGATCTCGTTTCATATTTCCCAGGGTAAAAGTGAGCCATCCACAGAGATCTTAATTTAAAGTTTTTTCATTTATTTTTTGTTGAAGTCTCTAAAACCAACATTAAGTTAAGGCCTGAGCACTAAGTATCATCAGATAAAAATAGATATACTGTGTTATCAAATGAAATATATAATGAACATAACAGTGTTCATTTGACTAGATGTTCCATGGATAATTCTTGTCACAATCTACACAGACATTAGTTGCAGACTCATGTGCCATGTTTAGATCACTGAATCACAGGATCACAGAATCACAGAATCACAGAATCACAGAATCACAGAATGTCAGGGGTTGGAAGGGACCTCAAAAGATCATCTAGTCCAACGTCTCTGCCAGAGCAGGATCACCTACAGTAGGTCACACAGGAATGCATCTAGATGGGTTTTGAACACCTCCAGAGAAGGAGACTCCACAACCTCCCTGGGCAGCATGTTCCAGTGCTCTGTCACCCTCATAGTCAAAAAGTTTTTCTCATGTTTTTGTGGAACCTCCTATATTGTAGCTTGCACCCATTGCCCCTTGTCCTGTCATTGGACATCACTGAAAAGAGCCTGGCTCCGTCCTCCTGACACTCACCCTTCACATATTTATAAACATTAATAACGTCACCCCTCAGCCTCCTCTTCTCCATGCTAAAGAGACCCAGCTCCTTCAGCCTTTCCTTGTAAGGCAAATGTTCCACTCCCTTAATCACCTCTGTGGTTCTGTGCTGGACTCTCTCAAGCAATTTCATGTCCTTGAACTGAGGGGCTCAGAACTGGACACGATACTCTAGATGTGGCCTCACCAGGGCACAGTAAGGGTGGAGAAGAACTTCTCTCGACCTACTGG
>NW_009732309.1:38175-45669 GCF_000703405.1 Apaloderma vittatum | reverse complement strand
TTTTTTTTTTTTTTTAAAATCTGACCTGAACAGCTCATAAACCAACAGAAGGACCTAAAATAATTATCTCACTCTGTAAAGAGTAACAGAAAGCCCATAAGTGAAGTCAGAGTGATCTTTAGAAAGGAAAACGTAACAGAAATATAGAATGATAATGATTTCATTGATCTTGATTTGTGTGTGCTGCACTGAAGAAACAGAACTACTTGCATTCAGTTTTACATTTTCAGAACTCTCACAACTGAATAAAGATTAAATAAAAAACTCTCTGTGTCTGAGTAAGTTCATACTGGCACCACTGTATCTATGGTTTTCTCTGAAAGGCATTTAGAAACTTTGAGCAAACCTCCAAAACTACACCATAAATAATAAAAATTACTCTGTTGCTCTGGTGCTGACAGGCTCCGTTCGATGGCAAGCCAGTTTCTTTTACTCAGTCATCAATCTCTAGTTACCTAGACAGGAAAGCATGATGTTGGCTTATAGTATCACAGTCATAGGTGGATGAGTCACTCTGTTTCCTCGGCAATGGCTGCCTTGGCTTCTCATCCTCCATCATTTCCGAGATGTCAATATTGCTTTTGCTCAGGCGTTTGCTGCCACCCAGACTGGAGTCCTCTGCTAAGAGGGGATTATCCTTCAGAGAATGAACAGACCAAAAGGAAGATTTAGACAGTGACCAAAATATGACAGAGGTTATAGAAATGGCTGCATTTATACATTTGGCTTTACCCAAGGAAGGGTAGAAAGGTTTAGGCTTTCCCTCCACAGTAAAGGAAAGAGATGAAGATTAAAATTCTCTATAAGATGTATAACCTAAAAGCTGGAAGGTGAATGAGAAATTCTAGGCTGGAGGAGGTGGAATAACACAAAAGGTCACTGGGAAATTGGCTAGGCATCGTGCAAGAGAGCAGAATTCAAAGCTGTTCTGTTCCTTGTTGCATATCACTCTCTCCCCACAATCATTTACATTTTCTCCACCACTACTCCCTGCATCTGTCTTCTCTGAAACAGCATTATGTCACTGTACTACACTGCTGAAGCATCACTAGACTACTCTTCCCAATTCATAAGATGCCCAAATGCCCAAAGTGAAAATAGACTTTATCATCCTCAGTACTTTTAAGCAACTTGCAAAGAGTGCAAAATCCAGCTAGACAAACCAGAGGATGTGAGAAAGAGTGCAAGGCTTACAGATGAGGACTGAGGTGTGACAGATGAAGAGATGTCACCAAAGTCATGCAGGCATACGGAAAACATGCTAACTGAATCTGTTTCTCAGAAGCTACAGGAAGAACAAGTTCATAGAACAGGTATTTCCCATAACTTCACTCAGTACTGGAGCACATTAGCAGCTCTGTGCACATGGGATGAGACTTCAAGAAGCGATGTTCAAGAACCTAAGTTGCTCTCCAGAATTATGCAGATGAGCTACAGGAAAATGAAACCAAGACAGAAGCAGTGCATGATCTATGAGATGAACTTTCCCACACTGTTCCACCTACAGTCTTCAACAGCCAAGAGCGCCTCCTAGCTTCTCTAACAGCTGAATAATTAGTCTTATTCTCGAGAACAGGGAACCTGGAAATTCCAGCTAGTGCCAGTTCTGGAGCCAGCTTTATCCCAAGAACACTCAGTTCACATGACAGTCCCCTGCGGACTGAACTGGGACCAAATTCATTTTACACATTATGGAACAGCCGATCAATGGGCAAAGCCTGACAACGATTCCCCAGAGACAGGTGGCTATTTGGTGAGAAGAACTATCACTGAAAGATCAACTTCTCTAAACTATCTGGGCCCTCTCTGAATCTGAATGGCGAAAATTGCATCAGATGCTAAGAGTATTCGAAATGCCTGCACACTGTGGCATCATGGTAAAGAAGTGTTCAAATTTTTAGTGGTCTGATACGCCAAAAAAAAAAAGTTGTGTTAAAAAAATCACATATTCAAACCTCTTAAAAAAAAAACTGGCTAGATTTTAATCTGACTGCTTTGAGCATTAAGGTTCACCTTTGTAACACAGTCTTTCTTGTATACTGCAAAAGAGACTGAGCCAATTCAGCATTTATATTGGCCAGATCAGGGAGTGAGATATAGCTTCAAAAAACAGACTAAACCACTTAAAGACACATTAGGCAACGCATCAGAAAAAGGCTGAGGAGGTCAGCATAGAGATTACTGCATTTAAATAGTTAAAAAGGCTGTTTTCCATTGCTACAAGCCCTTTCAACTACATCACACACCACAATTAAAATCTCACCTGCAGTAAAATGGTACCGATAACAGGATTTGAACTAGTTACTCACTCGTGGCTTCTATTTATCCTTGATCCATGTGAAGCAAATTGTCAACTTTCTCCATTTTCCCTAATTAAGAGCTGTTTACTTCTGAATTATGAATATTTTAGCAGCAAAAAAGAATCACCTTCCTCTTCTAAAAGACAGTATTCCTAATCAAGTACAGTGATTTCTAATATGAGACTTCTGTTTCAAATCCTGGACCCAGACAACATCATCCTTCTGTACATTAATAACCCAAGGAGTGATATGACAATACTCACTTTCTTTGTTAAGTATTTTGATATTTACAAATTATTTTTAAAGAGCAAGAGTTACTAGTGCGGTGTGAGCAGAGTGACATTTGCTCTACTGCAAATTCTTCTATTGATCATGCGCGTGAACTTTCAAATACTGCCCTGTACAAGCAGGCATACACAACAAGCATCATGATCTCTAGTAATCATCCATATTTCTGCCTATACTGTAGAAGTTGCGACCTATTATGGATAATCCTTACTTACCTAGCGTACATTGGAAACTAAAATACCCTGGGTATTAGAATAATGTATCATTCTAATTCCTTATTTACATTGCCTCATTAAATTAACAGACCTTCTCTCTCCAAAAGGAAAGGTAAAAGACTTTGGCAAAATAGAAGCCTAACAGAGATTACTGAGAGAGGCCGTTAGACACCTACAATTAGGGATACAATAAGGCACAGTTGGTAACCCTGCTTTAAAGATTTACAGATAGAGCCTACAGTCCTGGTTTCTGTGTATCATAAAACTGAAGGTGCAGCTTAATTTTCAGACAGCAGTTTTTCTGATAAATAAGCAAACCCCTGTGTTACTGTGGCAATTTACCAAATCCTTAAATTTTCTCTGGTTTATATGGAACCGATTTACTCCAGAGAATAAATCTATAGGGGTTTTTTCTCTTCACCTGGATGCTGCTGATGCTTCCTCTCCTGCTACTGTTCCGACTCTCGTCAGCTGTATTAGAATTATAGCAGATGGCATCAAAGCCCAAAATTCCTCCAATGCAGTCACCAATGAGACACACCTGAGGAAATAAAAAGATGTTTTGGGGAGATGTAGCAGGTGTTTTAAAAACAAACTAAAAGCACCACAGCACTGCAGAGGAGTTGCTGTCTTTCTTTACACCCATTCCTGGTTTTTCACACCTTAGTTCCTACCGCAGCTGACAATGTGTAGCCACTTCCTCCCCCTTCCTTTTGTCTCTAGACATCTGCCCTCTGCCAGGAATATGCCCCAGGGACTATTTTGATCAGGTGGGAGTTCTGCCAAAGGGACCGGAGTTCTTCCAGCCGCTTTGAGCCAGATTCCAGTTCAAAAAGTCCAGACCACCAGAAAACCGGTCTCACGAAGGTTTTGAGCCACTTAACATTTCCTTCAGAGTCATACAGGTTCTCAGCAGATTAAAAACAGATTGGTACATGCCTGTCAGGACAAGGGAATGGAACTTACAAATGAGGTATTAAGCAAAGAGATTCACTCTTGCTTCACATTTAATACAAACATACAAGCTACCTTGTTCACACCTTCCCAGATACGAACCTGGAAATTAAAATACATAGAGTACTAAAATCAGGAATTCAATAGTTGGGAATAATTCTACAGCACACTATAACTGAATCATAGAACAGAATCCTAGAATGTGCTGGGTTGGAAGGGAACTCCTAAGGGTCATCTAGTCAAACCCCTCTGCAACAGCCAGGGACAACTAGGTCAGGTTGCTCCAGAACGTCCCCAGGATGGAGAATCTACCTCACAAGGCCAATTCCTCTGAACATCTCTGCATCCCCTAGGAGAGGATTCCTTCTCCCTATCCCCCTGCCTGTGTCTGAGAATGAATAACAGCTTTATTACCTTTCTCCCTGATAACAGCCCTCATGGTTCCACAGGTTCCAGCAACCCTTTCTCTCCCATTCTCAAAGTGAAGCAAACATCTAGTTTGCTGTTCCCAACTCCAACTCATTTCACAGAAGACATGCCCTCTTCTTACAAACCTTAACTTGCTGCTAGCACTAAGTCAGCTTGGCTATAAAACCAAACCACAATTTCTGTACAATAGGATATTGTACATGATTTCTTCAAAGCGAAGCGTGTTAGGAAAAGCGAGTGTTTCAAGATGCTCAAAATTCAGTTAGTGCATCTTCACTAGTGCATCTTCACATGCTGCACTCTCTAAGTGAGTACAGTTCTTGGGACAAAAACATTTTAAAAAATAAATAACATAAAATATCAAAATACATTAAGGTAAGATTTGTCCTAAGACAATTCTTACCCTAAAGTTGTATATTGAACACCATGCTGATTTACTCTCTGATTTTCAAACTCCTGTGGCACGCAACGAAGTCCACAAAGAACTGAAAATTATATGATACAGACAACCTTAAAATTAATAGGATATTTTGGAGGGGATTAATAGAATCTCCTTCAATTTACCGTTCCATTTCTAATCCTCATTATTATTGGCACTAAGATAATGGAGTTAACTTGTCCCAGATACTGTATAAAACCAAAAAGGCAATCTCTGATCGAATGAACTTGCAATATAAATAGAAAAGATACACACAAGGTGAGGGTCAGATTATATGACATGTATTTTAGAAGTACAGGGCTTATTCAGAGGTAGAGTTGAGATTTCTATCTGTAGACAGCACAGACAATTCACTTCTGCTTAGAACAATGCTGGTAACTGTTTATGGTGCAAAATCTGTGGAGTATACAGAGGTCATGCAGACTTTTCCATGTGAAATATTACTATAAATGGTTTGTAAAACACACTTCTTTGTAGCTTTGTCAGAGAAAAAACCCATAAGACTCAATCTCTGTTGAGAGAATTGTTTTCACAATTATTTCTGTAACTGGCATAATTACTCTTTACATAATCTCACCTTTCATAATATTCTGTCACTGCAGCTGGACTGTTTTTATGGTTCAAGCAAGAAGATTTTACTATGGATATTAAAACTGGCTTGAAGGTAAATTTTAGTCTAAAAATACTAAATAAAAATACTGATTTCCTACTAAATAAAAATACTACTTTCCTACTACCATGGAAAAGAATTTGTCTGTGTAATAAGACACGTGTGTTGCTTCAAAGATTACACTGTATTCCCTACTAACTATCTGTGTTTCTATTCTTTTCTTCTCAAGTCTGGAGGTCATTGTACTCTACGGAAATTCACATTTCCAGCTACATAGAGGGCCCCATCACAAAATAATTTCAGTAATGCACAAAGGGAAGCAGTGTCATATTTATTCTATGTGAAGAGGAAAATACCGGGTTTTGCAGTCTAAAAGTGGAGAAACACGAACAGTAAACTGTGACAGGACAGCCAGGAGTCTGCAGGTGACTTCACTGGGAACTGGGTCATACTAGAAAAATTACACGACCTTCTCAAAGTTACACAGGAAATCTGCAACACTGCTGGCAATGGAGTACTTGTCTTCTAAGTTTCTTTACTGTCATCTGTTTTATTACTGCTCTCCTTTGTGATGGAGGCAAAAAAGAAATAGCAATAGTTAAATGTTGAATTCCTTATGCTTTTAGTCAGAGATGTCCCAACTTTTCTATCAGCTATAATAGGTGTGTGAGGAACTCAGTAACACAGATTATCATTTGTCTTGAGCTGGCATGCTGGTTCACTGCTCAGCATACCACACCTAACACACGACTCGGACTCTTACGTACGACCAGATTTTGCAGCAATACTTAATAAGAGCTTAGCAGTCAAAATGCTTGTGGGAGGAGGTATAGTAACTTCTACCAACTGAGTAAATCCAGGTTAAATATTGCACAGGATTCAGAAGTGTCTTTCTCACTAAGAAGGCATTTTGCACAGGTAATCCCATGCTAACAGTCATTCACCACATTTGCAGAATTGTTCTACACTCACAGTTCAAACTCCTCAACACAACGGTTTAAAAAGAAAAGGCACAAGGAATTTTACTTTGGTGTAAGAGATAACAGTCCTACCTGTCCATTAAAACCAGCCCCATCTGTAGACTTGAGAAATTCATTGTAAACTTGATTGGCTCTACTGATCACCATGGCAACTGCATCCTGGTACTGAGGAGATGAAACCGCCAGCAAGGGCAAGGCAGCCAGTGGGATGTGGTCTTCACTGCTGCTGAGACAGCTCTCATCATAGCTGTACGGATTTAGGCTAGAGAGGGACATGCTGTCGTCAGGAAGGATGCAGGAGGCAGCACACCGCATCAGAAAAGCAACAGTTACTTATCAACAGAGTGGGTTCAGAAATGAACTGGAGTTCACAATGAGATCATTCTCTCACAGAATTCGACTGCTTGAAAAGATCAAAGAGTTACTGCGTTATGTGGATGAGATCATGCTGGAAGGCATTTCCGTAGCTAAACACACTTGGTGCAATTTTTGCGCATAAAAGCAGACATTATTTAGAAGAGCAAAGAGATTATTCTCTTTCAGCTTTTTCCCCCCATATGACAACTTACTACATCAAAGAACAAGATCCAATCATCACAATGGAATATTGTTTCCTAGAACACAAGTGTGACAGACGCATTGTTCAAAAGCATATGAAAACATCTTTCCAGTGTCCCATCATTTCAGAAAGATGGAACAAAGCTTCACACACTCTGAAATGATACAGAAATGTTTGCACAGTAACATTTTGCAGAAAGGAAGTGACTCAACTGAAAACAAAAGCTTAAATTTGATAGGTTGTCAGCTTTATCTGAGCCTGGATACGCATCCTGCAAGTTTCTCAGTAAACCTGACAACCATGTCTTGACTGATTTTTATTAATGAGTAAGGAAAACAATTCACAGGCAATCAAAGATGCAAGGCACATTATTAGTGTGTGCCTGATTCACCTACAGGAAGTTGATTGTCCTTTACAGATTAAAGGAAAGTTGAAGTATTTTGGAATAATTCAGCCTATCCAAAGTTCATCCAAAGCTACAGGCAGGCAACCTCAACATTTTTTTTAATTCACTTTTTCTTTAGGAATTTGGTGGGCTATCACAGTATCAAAGCACAGATTGCCTGAAAAGGAGTTAGTCTACGTCTGCTAAAACCTCCATCCTTCAGACTTTTACCAAGGTAATGGAAGAACAGAAGACTTGGAATGCTCATATATGGAAGTTGGTCTGTGTTCACATCCTGAGCCTCACTGGACACTTCCACACTTGCCTCCTGCTGA